>NC_140291.1:5466241-5473741 GCF_964030765.1 Micromesistius poutassou | reverse complement strand
GTAAGAACAGTTTGTGCTCTCTCTCTCTTGAACAAACTGAAAGAGCACTTTTTTAAATGTATTTTTTATTCTGAAATGATTTAAATGCTATGGAGAAATAGTACTCTGCATAGTGTCTGACTTTCAACGTTTTGCATGGTTTTGACATTGCCACTTTGTGATTTTTACCGTACACCCAAATCCATTACCATTTCCACTTTCGCTTTCCCTATTTTTTGTCTATTTTTGATATTTATGCGATGAAATGAGATTAACGAGATAAACAGTTAGATGGTAACCTAGTAACATAGAGAATCAAGGGCACTCGAATAAGGACCCTTGATTAAATAAGTGCACTGTGACCAGACGTCTCTGTTATGATTGGATTATTGGTGATTTCGGACATTTTCCACTAGTCCCCTTACTTTGAGTCCACACTAATTCTGGCTAATTCATCCCAAAGGAAACAATCTGCAGCTTGTAGCGTTACTGTTGGGTAAGTATTACCAATTTATCATATTGTATATTATTATTAATATAATTATTATTAGTAGTAGTATTATTATCATCATCATACAATTTTTTGTAGCAGTATTGATAGTCTTCATAGCATAGTAGTATACTATTGTATAATTATATTAGGAGTAATTAGTAACAACAGTGCACTAAAAACAAATTCCAGCTTTTGTTGTGACTATGGCATCAACTGAAACTGAAAAGCCATCCAATGAGAAACCGGGGATGTAAAGTGTCTCCAGGCTGAGTCGTTTGTTTATCCCTCTCTAAATGGACGAACCACCTCCAAAGTACAGGGAGGTAAGCCTGTGCCCTCTGAATTACAAGGAAGTGGTTTGAGGAATAACTGGTGGTCAAGCTGAGGGAATGGTAAAAGTGTTGCATGGAGCATTAACGCGATCAATTGGATTTTGCACACTGGGTCCTTACTGATAAGACACGGTTAATCCGGACGTGGCACCAGAGAGAGAGATTTCACTCAACCCACAGCCATTATAAAATATGATGCACTTGCACATAAAGAGGAGTAGCGTGTGTGTGTTATTGTGTCTGTTTCCACTGTATTCATGATTAATGTGTAAATATATATATACAGTAGGGTTAGGGTTAGGGTTAGTGGTGTGTGTCTGTGGTTGTGCGTCTGTGTGAAAGCACACACGTCCATCATCCTTAACCACACAGCCCCAGTAGGTGTGGAGCGGGACCCTGGCAAAGGGTCCCATGTTTCATTAGGAGGACTTTAACTGTGGGCTGCACCAGCTATCCATTTCAATATATTTGACTCCCCACCACACACACACACACACACACACACACACACACACACACACACTAACAGACGCTAACACAGTCAAGGTCTCTAGCGCCACTTGTCAATAATGTGACCTTCTCTCTTTCTGTTTCAGGGAGAATGGGAGTGGATGAGTGTGAGTGTGAGAATGTGAGAAAGGGTAGAGAACGTGTGTATTGGTCTGTGTGTGGATCCATGTGTATCGGTGTGTGTGTGTGTGTGTGTGTGTGTGTGTGTTTGGGTTTGTGCATGTGCATGTGTGTATGCTGGAATGAGAGGATCTGTATGTATGTGTGTGTGTGTGTGTGTGTGTGTGTGTGTGTGGGCAAACATGTATCTTTGTGTGTTTGTGTCTGTGTGGATAAGATGAAGACGATTATGAAGTGAGGGGGGGGGGCTCTCACCTCGTCCATGACATCAGCCAGCTTGCTGAGTGTCTCCTCTGCGAGGCCCTGGAATGTAGGGACACTGGAGAGAGAGAGAGAGAGAGAGAGAGAGAGAGAGAGAGAGAGAGAGAGAGAGAGAGAGAGAGAGAGAGAGAGAGAGAGAGAGGGGGGGGGGGGGCAGACAGGGAGAAAGAATGAGTGTAAGTATCATTTAGAGGTGAGATAGGAATAGAGACAGACTTTGGTAGAGGGGGAGAACGAGGGGAACCCAAAGGAAGGGAGGAAGAGATGGGCGGGGGAGGGAGGGAAGGTGGTAGGGTTATGGAGACAAATGGTGAGAAGAGGTCAAGAAAAAAGAAAGAGAACAATTACAAGACCCAGGAGATAGGAGAGAGAAAGGGGGGGGGATAAATAGAGAAAATACTGTTTTAGTTGAGTATGGGAGACAACTCTACCACTCTACACAGTAGATTATGTAATTAGATATTAATGAGACACACACACAGACGCATACACTGAAAAAAAACTGCAAATTTTTTTTCTGTCACACGCAGGGCAGACGCCCCGATGTCTTGTCGACACACTCAATAGACAATGTAGTAAAGTAATAACTAAGAGGAAAGTAAGTAGTTACTAATAGGACAATAAGTAAACTAAAAGTAAAGTAGCAACTAATCAGGAAGTTTAAAACCTGCTATGTTTCCTCCTCTGTGCATGCAGCCATAGATTAACCTCATTAGCTGAATGCTTCCCTGAGCTCTTCTAAGATGGCAGATGCCAAAATCTAGTGAAGGGACTGTAACTTTCCTAGACAGACAGAGAAACTCAACAACTTATTCCACATCCCAATAGGATGGTACAGCAAGCAAGCCTTTATGGAAATAAAAAACTTTGGGAAGTAGAAAAACCAACACAAACACCAAGCCAAATGAAAGCACAGAGATTGGCAGGAGAAGGGTGGAGGAAAGGGGAGGAGAAGAGAGGGGAGGAAAGGAGAGACGATTGGAGGAGAGGTGAGGGGAGGAGAGGAGAGGAGAAGAGAGAGGAGAGGAGAAGAGAGAGGAGAGGAGAAGAGAGAGGAGAAAATTGGAGAAGAGGGGAGGGGAGGAGAAGAGAGAGGAGGAGAGGGGAGAAGATTGGAGAAGAGGGGAGGAGAAGGGAGGAGGAGAGAGGGGAGGAAAGGAGAGGAGAGGAGAGTCGAGTGGAGGAGAAGAGAGGGTAGCAGAGGACAGGAGAGGTGAGGAGAGGTGAGGGGAGGGAAGGAATGGAGAGGAGTGGGGAGGAGAAGAGATGGGAGAAGAGAGGGGAGGAGAGGGGAGGAGAGGAGAGAAGAGGAGAGGGGAGGAGAGGAGAGGATAGAGCAAGAGGGGAAGAGAGTGAAGGAGAAAAGGGGAGGGGAGAAGAGTAGGGGAAAGGAGATGGGAGGAGTGGGAGGGTTGAGGACAGGAGAGGGAAGGAGAGTGGAGGAGAGTTTGCCATCAAGGCATGTCATAGGACAATTATTTCGACACCCAGCTGGAGTCATAGCGGGGCTCATTTCAGCAACAACCAGGGAGCCAGAGAAGCTTTTAATCGCCAGTAGGGGGTTCCTGATTAAAGCTCTCCCTGTCAAACCAGAAGAATAGCTCACAACAACACACAGCCATCTCCACTCAGAACAGCAGAGTGGACCCCAATGCTCCCGTTCCATGACCCCCTCCCTGTGCCATCTATCCTGGCTACAGTTTATTGACACATTTTGGATCGGTAGAATGGTTTACCTCCTGCCGTTTCACTGCAGATCCTCACAGAGGAGCTGGCAGGAGGTTACCGTTCCATTAACTAACCCGACTGGAATAGCCGCCACAGGTGTGTAATGAGTTGTTGGTGTGGGTACTGCTGGGTACTGGTACGGGTACTGATCCCTGGGAGTACCCCTCCAGACAGGGTTTTAAATGTAGCCCTGATGTGGGTAGCAGTGATGACTGGAGAAATACGCAGCGCTACATTAAGGAAATACAGGGGTTTAAAGGTTCTCGATTTGAATGAATTGTAAAACTATTTCAGATAATCATTGTTTTATACCCTTAAATTAATTGTAATAATTGTCTTCTTTATTCATGGCTTGAACCCTAACCCTTTTCGCTCATGCTACAGTGTTTAGCTTTAAGCATCTGTGGATACCTATTGTTAACTCCCTTTTTTTGTCTTTCTTTCACTGCCTTGCACATCTGCTGTTGCGGCAACAAATTACCCCCTCTGGGATCAATAAAGTTGTTTTATTAAAAAGGATCTATTTGGTAATTCACTCACTTCTACCGAATGAATGAGACTTGTTGTCCACCTGGTTGCCATGGTTACAGTTAAAGGCCCTGCATCAGAGACCAGTCACTGTTAATAGTGGTGAAAAGTCCTTGTTAGGGGTGTTTCGACCACAATCCTCTTGTGAAATGTTGGATTTCAAAGGTCTGAGGTTCTGAGATAGGGCTCCCCTTGTCAGCCAAAGTGTGTCTTATCATGCAGAGCGGCTGCAACGGTGAGATTATTTTTGTCAAATGTCAGATGGACGACCTCCGTGGTCACACCACGAGTTTTGAATTGAAGTATTCCTTCAATTCCAATATGAATAACAAAATATTTGATTGATTGATGATTGTGGACTATCGTAAAAAGGCAAAAATTTTTGGAACAATGTAATGAGTGTTATGATTGGATGAGCTTGTTCTTCCTGTCAGGATTTTTTATCTGTCCCTTTTTGTTTACTTAATTGTATTTTCACACAGTTTCTTAACACGGAAAGGAAGAAACCAATCTGTTTTCTGCTATCTGCTAACAAAAGGTGAGACACTTAGGTTTGGAACATGGTGAGGTACATATTCATTCCCTTTGGGCATGTCTTGATTGTTCCAGGGTTTTGAACCATTGAAATCATGATCACATGTCCAATCTGTTAGCTTGGACATGTGACTCTTTTTCTCAAGGAATGGAATAAACGTTAAAGACAGATTGTACAACAAATACTAATTACTATTTTACTTCACAGATGATATAATAGAACACAATAGATAAGCCTAAATTAACTAATTCATTTGAAACACTAAATGAATGCTATCCACGATACCCTTCCCGGAGCTTTTAGATCTAGATTAAAAAATAAGTATGAAACAAAGAATACCACAGACAAGTCAAATGACTGCTTTCTGCTCTCCCTCCAGTAGTCAAACAAAACAACTGTCTCGATAATCCCCACAATAACCAAGCAGCCCGAGCTGAAAACAAAGATTCTAAAGAATGTCTGTCTTCGGCAGAGAACTTGTTTCTTTCTCCAGAAGAGCTATTCTTCTTTAAATAACAAAGTTTATTCAAAAGGACTACAGGATCATACACTTGTTGATAGGTGAAATCCCCCAATGGGCAACCGAAAAACAATTATCTTACGCGTTAGTTTTGTCTGACTAGTTTTGCCCTGCGCACCAGACTATTAACTACGAGTCTTTGCACCCTGACAGGAACTCCACAGAGAACAAATCAATTATTTACAAAAAACATTTCAGGAAGAAGGCTGGTGAACAGCGTAGCAATGCAAAAATACCTGTAGAAACCATGGCGATTATCATATGTACATTTATCATTATCAAGCTGATTGGATGGTTGGTGGCTATCGCATGATGAAACTCTCTGTGGAGTTGAATGTCATATTTTATGCAACATTGAGGAAATCAGATCAAACATTGGACTGCTTGGCTTTACCCATGCAGCAATGACGTAAACTTTATATGCATATGTAACAGTGTAAATAATGACTTTGTTTTATTTGTTAAATTCCTGTCAAACTTGGGACTGCAACCAACTTTTTATATTTTATTTTGAAAGTCCACAGTGGAAGTGTGTGTTTAAGTTAATGCTGGGCAATGTGTAAATTGCTCAGAAGCATCGATCTTACGCTGTGGTAAGTTGCCGTTCTGTCTGCTTGGATATCAATCCAGTCATAAATGCAAACCACGCATATAGATGTTTAAAATCGATCAGCATTTCATTTGTTACACGCTTGTTAAACTTAATGCTTGTAAAACCCTTCGTTTTATTGGTTTGTGAAGAAGTAATTGCGTAATGTGTGGAGTCCTTAAGCACAAGGTGTACGTGACCTGTGCACACTAACATGGGGCTCCTCTTTTATAGTTTGAGCGGGAACAGACTATTTATATGTGCACACTGGTTGTGTGTTTGTCGCATGTTTCAGGTATGTTTTATTTTGTGCTCTTGAAAATGCAATATTGTTTTGTGTTATGTGCTTTTTGTTTTAGTTAAAATACCACTATACGATCACGTTATGCTGGGCAATATAAAAATTGCTCAGAAGCACTACGGCTATTTATATGTGCACACTGGTTGTGTGTTTGTCCCATGTTTCAGTAAACCAGTCCAGTGCTCAACCTGTCTCTCCCTGTCTCTCCCTGTCCCTGTGAAATCGTTGAAAGAGCAGCAGAGCTTTATACCCATGGTCACACATACACCCCAATTACAGAAGCAGTGCTGCTTCAGTAACAGAGTACTGCCTCCACCCTATTAAATGGAAACACTGAAGACAACAGGGAATAATTTCACGCTTATGCACGGAGACAGGTAGCAAGACATCGGAAATGTTGACAAGCAGGCAGATAGGAAGACAGACCAACAGGCAGACAGACAGGCAGTCCAACATATAGACAGATAGACAGACAGACAGACCAACAGCCAGCCAGACAGATAGACAGACAGACAGACAGGAAGATAGCCAGAAAGACAGATAGACAGACATACGTATACGAAGAGCGCAACATTTGGGAGCGGACTCACCTCTTGAGGAAGTCCATGTATTCAGCATGTTTAATTAATCCAGTCCTCATCATTATGGTCTGGAAACACTGTCTGTCGATGGCCCACAGCTTCACATGGGTTAGTGCTAGGAAATAACACATCCATTGAATATTATCACGTGTTGACAGACAATCTATATTCATTGGCCACTACATTGTTTGTATTGATTATAAAAAATGATCAAACTGATGAAATTACACAGTGGGAAATGAAAGGCATGCATAGGCTTATTCCTCCACCCTATTTCCCTCTACGGTGAAACCGACGTTATGGACTCGCTTCAATGGGAATTTGATTGAGTGATGGACTGTGTACGTATGGCATGATGAATTGAGTAATCAGACAAACATATTTGCACACACATTCAACAGCAACAACGTTCAATTATTCGAAATGAGATGAAACACCCTGTCTGCGTTAGCTGAATGACTTGTTAGCGCGCTCAGGAAACGTAATTGCCGGCGGGCGAACCAACCTGCGTCTCCTATGTTATCATTTTCCAATCTGCCTCTCCTAATTGAAGGTCTATATTTATGCTTCCCATCATGTGTTCTCTAATGCAAATCATGGTGTTATAGGTTTTGCCTACAGGGAGATAAAGCAGAATGCTAACTCATCAGTGGCTTCCAGTACACATGTAGCGTTTGGCTAAGGCCACGCTAGCCTTAGCCAAAAGCTACATATACGTAAAGCAGCAAAAACAGGAATCTGTGCACCATGAAGGCACTCAGATTCCTTAAGAAAACTATTGTCAGGGTGACATTCTAATGTCTTGTTTAAGATTTTCACTTTGCACAGTGAGTTACAGATGTCTGAGAGACTTTCACCCAATCCGATGGCTGCACCGCCATCCAATTCACCGGGATACAATTTCCCCGGTGCATTTACATGAAGCATACTTCAGCATACTCTCTGATTATTTTCTATTTTAAGCATAATCTCCCCCTCTCTCTCTTTCCCAAAGGAAGGACTGCAAGGTTGACTCTGCCAAAT
>NC_140291.1:5386241-5463741 GCF_964030765.1 Micromesistius poutassou | reverse complement strand
AATAAAAAAACACAATAAGGACAAGAATGTGTTAATCGCACAGGTATGTTTACACAAACACACACACACACACACACACACACACACACAAAATCTCACATTGTGAATGATCTTGTTTTGTAGCAATCACAAAGGATTAATACCTGCATGTTTTCCCAAGTAAACACACCAGCTCAATTCGCCCCCGGTAACTCTACACAGAGGGTCCTATGATAATTCCAGCCCTGGTTGCAATCTGTCGCTTTAATTATTTTTCCCACCAAGGAACTTCAGTACAATCCGACACTGATACACACTGATATTGCCCCCGCTTCTCTACAGAGAGCTATCGGTGTAGTGAAAGGCTCCATTACTTTAACAAAGTACTAAGGCCAGCAGCCAAACCCAGAGCGGGATGTCAGAGGATTATACAGTTGGATAACGAGCAGTTGGGGGAATCTCTGTAAGACATAGCTTATAATTTAAGCATATTACAGACAAAAGAGCAGTAAATTACCTGTGATAGAAATATAGCTGAAATAAATGTAGCATGAATGTGTGTGTGTGTGTGTGCATGTGTGTGTGTTTGCACTCCCATCCCTGAAAGCTATGTATATGTAACTTCCCTTGAATGTGTATGTGTGTGTTTGTGTGTCTGTATGTGTGTGTGTGTGTGTGTGTTTGTGCATGTGCGCGTGTGTGATGCCCTCCCCAAAAGCCATCATGCCTCTGTATATGTAACTTCCTTCCCAAGTGTGTGTTTATGTGTGTGTGTGTGTGTGTGTGTGTGTGTGTGTGTCCATGTGTGCATGCATGAGCTTGTGCGAGTACACTACCCTCCTGTAAAAAAGCATGTTTGTGTGAAGCGTGTGTCCTTGGACTTCAAACGTAATTAAGCACACGGCTGACAGCATGCAGTCAGGGCCGGCAGCCTTTAACAGCAGATGAGAACACATCGCCTCCGTACTGGTACGTCTACGCCGCCGCGTCGTTGCGCCGCAGTGTCGTTGCGCCGCTGTGCCACTGCGCTGCTCTGCGCTGCTGCGCTGCGTCACGTCAAAGTACCCACATGCAGCACTCCACAGGGGGGCTGCCATGACAACGCTCCTTTGTACATCAGAAATCACTCAATGTACAAAGTGAAAGATAGCCATGAGTCTATGCTAGCGTTTCACCTGTGGTTGTTTTGTTGGCTTGGAACAGTGAACATAGTGAAGGATTTGCCGGAGCGCTCCTGAGGCCGGTGAGGCAGAGTGTGTGAACAAGTGCGCACAATCTCACACAGTGGCGAGAGAGAGTGAGAGAGAGAGAGAGTGAGAGTTAAATATATATATATAGAGAGAGAGTGAGAGAGACGCTCTATAATAACAATAACTGAAATCTGTTCCCTATTGAGAGCTGAAGGTATGTCTCTTCTTCTTTCAGTGTGACCTCACCAGAAATAAACCTTCCTTCTGCCACTCTCTATTGTTTAAGTCTCTATTGTTTCTATAATGCTGTGAATACTTATCTTTGCTGTGAAATGTTGGTGTATACAGATATAACTTTTCAATCTCTTTTGTCCTTGTTTCAACTCAAAAGGTATTTTATTTCCCACGACAACCGTGGTCATTGGGAAGAGAGTTATTTTTCACAATAATTCATTTTAACCTTTTTTTTTTTCAAGTCATTTCACAAAACACTTTCCAAAATAGATTTCAAAACAGATTAATGCTCCACAACACCAGGAGGAAATGTCCTTTCCTCACCCAGAAGGCCAGGCAGGTTTTGGCCCAGGCTCTTGCTCTCTGCTCTCGTCTAGATTGACTCCCTTCCCTTCCTTCTCCCTTCTGCTCCTCGATGGTGGAGGAAGCTCCACACTGGCATCAGGACGGCAGAGACCCGATACGTCTTCTACCGCAGACTGAAACCCAATCCGTTCAGACCGCTGTCAGACTGTATAGAAACTTACTCAACCTCTTGTTTCTAAAATGAAGCACTTGCAGCCTTTTGATGAGTTGCATGTGTTTGCATGATTCTTGCCCGTTTTTGGGGTTTTATCTTTTTGGTTGAATGCACTTATTGTAAGTAGGGTGGATAAGAGCGCCAGCTGAATCAGTTTAATGTGATATGAAAGTAAATAAAACAAAAATGAATTAACAAACGCTAATTTTGTGTGTGTAAATGTGTGTGGGCATGTTTGTACATGTGTGTGTGTGTGTGTGTGTGTGTGTGTGTGTGTGTGTATGTGTGCGTATTTGCGACATCATGAAGGGCAATCATTTCAGCTCAGACTGTTAACGCCTAATTAGTTAAATGTCTCTCTTTCATATCTATCTCTCCCTCCGTCTGTCTGTCTAACTCCATGCTCCCCATCTGCCTCATTCATGTGTCGGTGGAACTCCCGCTTTTACAACACTATTTACTCACGGATCCCCATCCTGAGCCGTGGGGGGAAACAAACCCTTAACACAGGCAGCATTCGGGTCACGCTCCACCAGATGAGCTTGATTAAAATCCACCTGTATTAGGAACACACGACTAAAAGGACTAAAAGTGAACCCCTTGTTTCGGCGATGACACTGTGAAATCACAATAGCGATTTTAAGCTGGCACCTTCATTGTTTATGAGTGTTATATTGAGCCATGTTGCACAGGTAATGTGCAACACACCGTGGCGTTAGCTATAAGTGTCTGAGACACCAGACACTGTTTGGTGTGCAAATATGCTGTATATAGCATGGAACATTTCCTCTTCCCCATTAGCGCAATACTCATTGGTCGCTCACCCAAAGTTTTTATTTCCTCTGAGTGAGAGTTGTTGCCGAGCGACAGTGCCTGATATTGTGTTGCCAGGCAATTCTATTGCCGTAGCACGGAAACCATGGCATCTCCTGACACTGTCTATGTTCTGTTGTACTCTGTTGTGCTCTGTTCCATTGCTTCATGAATAGTGGTTCGGTGTGGTATACTGTAGTATGGCATTGTGTGGAATGGAAGGGTCTGGTCGGATTTGTTCTGGTTTAAGTTAAGACTGGCCTGGTTTCCATTAAATCAAGCTCTGCGTTGAATCCACTACAGGATTGTGGCTAGGCACTTGTGACTTAAATTAATACTACCTTTTGATAAATACTACACCCTACATGGTCACCTGAAACAGGCGGATGGCCCTGTCCTTAACGACAGCTGTCATGGCCTGCTGAGGCTTCTTATAACAAAACAAAGTCTGGTAGAGTAGGGAAAACAATGCGCTCAAGCGCTGTGATTCTACATTCATTAACACACAATCATTCGCATTTCTGCAGGAAACTGCCGTTGGTAGCACCCAGTCGCATACTAACCATACAGCCAACCAGCAGTAGCGCAGCAATCTAAGCTACACACTCCATTGCTTTGTGAATATAAAATCGATGCACTCATTCATAGGACAGATGCTCGCTGCAAAGCTCAAACTCGCAACCCCCCCCCCCCCCCCCCCCCCCCCCCCCCCCCCCCTCCACATCGTCTGGTGTGCGTTGTTCACTAGACGTTGCGTTAAAGCTGTTAAATCCTACGCTATAACACTGACATCCCGCCGACTGTGACCGGTTAAATATTTCCTCATCCAGTTGCTTGTTATACTACTGTTACATCTACCCATGATGGCTCCTATTGCCCTCCTTACCCCTCCCCATGGAAGAGATCCCTCCTTCATACCCTGTGGCTGGGGGGGGTCTGTCACCCCGGAGGGGCTATTTGCTGCGCTCCCCGCCCTTTTAGACATTCTCAGAACTGAACCAATAAGCCGAGTACGAACGTGCTGCCCGGGCTAATGAGTGTCTTCTTTAAATGAAAGTGGTCTGCCTGAGCCGTTGATAGAGTGGGTGGCAGGGCGTCAGGGTGCTATGAAGGAATGAGCGAGGGAGGGGCTGCTGCCCAGGATTAGTATTCAGCATCAGGACTCGCCACACGCTGGAGCCCCCACAGATAGACACAGACAGACAAAGAGACAGAGAGAGAGACAGACAGACAGACGGACAGACAGACAGAGAGACAGGACAGGTATAGAGACGGATAGGCAGGCAGTGAGTCAGACAGACAGACAGACAGACAGGACAGGTAGTTGAGATAGGCAAAGAGACAAGACAGACAGTAAGACAGACAAGAAAGACAAGATGGATAGAAAGATAGAAAGACAGACAGACGGGATAGACAAGACAGACGGGATAGACAAGACAGACAGAGAGACAAACAGAAAAGAGGCGCAGGGAAACCGAAAAGAAAGGCAGACAGGCAGGCAGGCAGGTTGACAGGCAGGCCGACAGACAGACAGAAAGACAGACAGACAGACAGGCAGACAGACAGACACAGCTGGTGCACCCTGGCACCAGACCAGGAGCAGGTGGAGATGGATGGTGAGATGCAGAGAGAGGGGGTGGGGGCAGATGACGGATGCGTGTATGTGTGTGTGTGTGTAGCTCGTTTTGACAGAGGATCCCATCAGCTCTGGGTAGAACTCTCTGACGGTTCGTCTCCCGGGGGAATTCTATTATTTTTTGCGAAAAGGAAAAGAAAAGCGCCGCAGACCAAAGGGCAGTATTTCAGTATTGTATTGGGGTCAACTGTTTCCAGTCAGAAGTGAGGCGAGGATCTGTGTCTGGAGCCTCCGGCCCGGCACCTGGCTCTCCCTGGAGAATGTTTAATTTCTGTGGAGTGGAGGAGACCAACACGCACTGTGGCAACCCTGCTCAGGGACTGCCTTGCTTGAATCAGCACACGATTCTCTTGGTTATTAAGCCACAACGGCACGTTTAATCAAACATAATGTATCTTTCTGTAAAAGAACTAAAAGATAATCGGCTCCCCAGCCAAGAGAGCCCTGAATGCACCGTGGAGCAGGCTTTGTAAGGTCTGCTCTCCTTTGGGCCTCAGGTGCTCTGCATCACGCTGATTGTCACAGGCCGGGTTGTCACAGCACGCACACACACGCTAAATACAAATGGAATAATAGATTCACAAGCATACACACATGCACGCACGCATGCACACATACACGCACGCACACACGCATGCACACACACACACACAGCCACACGGAGCAACAGGAGTGTAAAATTTTTTCACTCCATGTGTCTGGGTTCTGTGTGTGTGTGTGCGTGTGTGTGTGTGTGTGTGTGTGTGTGTGTGTGTGTGTGTTAGTTGTGTGTGTGTGTGTGTGTGTGTGTGTGTTTGCATGATTTTGCGTGAGTGTGTGTTAGTTTCAAAATGTAACCTTTAATCATGTGAAGACTCCATGTCCTCTGTTACCATCGCCATGGCGACACATTGTTTCGGCTTATCAAGACCGGAGAAACTTTGCAGAATCAAAGATGTGTGAGAGAGAGAGAGGGAGTAATGGACCAGGAAGGGAGATCAAGAGAGAGAGAGAGAGCAGAGAGAGAGAGAGAGAGAGAGGGAGAGGGAGAGAGAGAGAGAGAGAGGGAGACATACAACAAAACAGGACGATCAGATTGGGTTCAAATCCCTGTGTCCAATTGAACACATCCCTCTATAGTGATGAGTGAATATGAAATCCATTGTTTGCCGAGATCTGATTAGTCAAGGTGACACGAGGGAGAACTGCAACTGTGTGGAAGTCATGAACAAAATGAAAATAACATTTCAAAACTGCACACTCACTCGCTCTTCCAGGGAGCAAACGGGAGGGAACACGCAGATAAGGGCGCCTGCAGTGTCCCCTTAATATTCAAAGTGCTGCGACGTTTCAAGACATTTCACCACGCCGCCGCCGACACCGCCTGCCACCGCCTGCCACCGCCTGCCACCAACTGCCACTTTGAACACAAAGCTAAAGTCAACAGGACCTCACTGTTTCCCCCAATTGCATTACCAGCAGGTGCCACGGGAATACAAGTCCTGGCATGGCAAGTCTGACATCAAAGAAGTATAAATAAAATGGAATAAGATTGCTTGCCAGCAAAGGCTTCAGAATTTCTCAAATTGATTTCAGGTGTTATTTGAGAGATGCCTTTCAAACGAGCCTCCCGCCGCCTTTCAGTAAATATCCCAGTCTCCATCGTTTAAGTTTGATCTGAAACATTTTTTGGATTTTTTGATGTTTTCCTGCAATTTGTTTGTGATACGGCAATTTTCTTATATTGTCGTCAGCTATCTACCGTGGACTGGATAAATGAAGAGCGACAACCAAGCTATATCTTATTTCATATTTTTGGTTAAAATGATAATCAACCATGAATCCTCTTAATGTACCCTGATCAGCCTGGTTCAGACCACAAACAGCATGCTAGTAGGACTTTGACTACTTACTGGTCCATTTTAGCTCCTCAACAACCCAGACCTTGTTCTGTCTCTGAGACTGAAAGCTCAAAGCTCATTTCCCTTTCTCCTCCAGGTAACTGTGATGTCTAATTTCCCTTGCCTTGATTAATCACGCTGTGTGTGAACTCCTCAAATTTTCTCCCCCTTCTATCCTTTACCAGACATTCATTATTCATTCTCATACTCATTACTGCACTTATGCATGCTTCAGTGTGTGTGTGTGTGTGTGTGTGTGTGCATTTAAACGTGTTCGTATGTGGAGGGTCTATGTGCATGTGTGTGTCTGTATGTTTATGTGTGTGCTCTCACACATGCTTTTGTGTGTGATGTGTGTACATCTCCTCCACTTGCTCCATGACCTCTGACTCGTCAAGGCTGATCTTTAGGATTCCGACCAATCAAATGCTGACTCTACATGGCAGGGACCCAGCCGGTACTGCTGTTCCTCCCTCCCCTCCCTCAGTTTGTAATTGATATATACATTTAGGGCATTTAGCAGATGCGCTATCCTCTATCCATCTGTCAGAAGAAAGAGAAACAACAATATATAGCTGTTGTTACAGTAAGGATGTTCATAGAAACAACTGCCAAACACTTTTTGCTACAAATTGCTAGGTTAACCCATTCCCTGTATACGACACAAAGCACACACCTCACAATAGATAATGCATGTGTATCCTTGATCCTGTGTGTCTATTAGAGGCTGAACGTTGCAGCCCCTTGCCAGTTGCTCTGCGGCGCCATGAGGCCTGGGGTCATGTGACCCGGTGGTATAGCTATACCTCGGGCTCTGCAGGAACACTACGGATGGTCTATTGATAACGGTCATTGACCAGTATCAATAGAAACAGCCGTTGGGGGCCCTGATTATAATTGCATGTGAATGGAGGAAGGCCGTTGTTTGGGTCAATGCGATTGTGTTATCGAGGAGTGATAAGAGAATGCAGAAAGAGGCTCTCACACACGCATTGCGGAAAGATTCACACACACCAACACACACACCAGCACAGACACACAGACACACACACACACACACACACACACACACAGATGCAAGTATAGTCATATACTGAGACATACACACACACAGATACTGTACAGTTACAAACATACATAAAGTCACGAATAGTATCTCTCTCTTTCTCTCTCTCTCTCTCTAAGCCTGAGTCTTTCTCTCCCAAACCCTCATTATACACACACACATACCATAACTTATTAACACACCATAACACACACACCCAACACACCCACCCAACACACCCACCCAACACACACACACGCACACACACACACCGAACGCACACGCACACACATCCCCCCACTCAAGCACATACACACCAAACACACACACAACCCATGCACGCGCAAACAGACACACACAGACACACACACACACCGACACAAATGCACACTCATGCAAACACACACACACACACACACACACACACACACACACACACACACGCATGCACACACAATTACACACACAAGCACACACACAGACCCACACAAAAACACACATACCTCCCCCACAAACACACATACACACTTTATCACAAACACCCAGTGTTTAAACTATGAATCATGCTCAAGTGCCATCCCAGTGAATTGGGTTAAGAAGAAGGAGCCAGACGTTTAGGTTCAGGCCAGCTTGGCGTCTGGTTTTCCTGGCGTCAGTTCAACCAAAAATGTAAGATTGGAGGTACTGTGTGGCGTGTGCTGAGTGGGCATGTGTGGAATCACACGACACATGCACGCACGCACGCACGCACGCACGCACGCACGCACGCACGCACACACGCACGCACACACACACACACACACACACACACACACATACAGGCTTTGCATGCATGTTGAGTTAACACTAAGTAGATCCTCATCACTCTGATGTAGAGAGACACACACACACACAAACACACACACACACACACACACACACACACCGACTCAAACGCTCTGTCTTTTCTGCTACTCCACCTGTCCGATTACAGAGTAATTAATGCATGCACTTGGACATTTCTTAACCATTTTAAATAATACACACACACACACACAAAAAGACATGCATGTGTATATAAACATGCAGCCATCTCCGGTGCTTGCCAGTGTAATTGGCTTGATGTCATTAAGTCCTAGTTAAAGTTTAGGGGCTGTAGTGGAGGTGTTGGGCATATGGTCTATATGGCAGGTGGATCTTGTATGGCGGATACAGATTAAAGGAGACACCAGGAGGATGATCACGCATAATGATTACATACGCAACCACCTTGATTTTATATAACGTAACTAATGATTAGAACGGAGGAAGAGAGCCACGGAGATAAGTAGCTCAGAGAGGGTAGTGGAGGGAGAACATGTGAAAAAGACGACGGAATTGTGTTGAGCAAAAAAAGAAGAGTTTCATGCAAATTGAAGGAACAAGAGGAGAGCTAATATGGAGTGTAAATGAGGCAGACCCGGACAGAGAGAGAAAGAGAGGGGGAGAGAGGGAGAGGGTTTCAGTGGATAGAGGTGACAGGGAGTTTTAAAGAAGTGACAGGTACCAGTAATACCCACGAGAAATAGAGAGAGTGTGTGTGTGTGTGTGTGTGTGTGTGTGTGTGTGTGTGTGTGTGTGTGTGTGTGTGTGCAAGTGTGTATGATTGTGTGTGTGTGTGTATGCAAGCCTGAGAGTGTGTGTGTGTGAGTGTGTGTGTGTGTGTGTGTGTGTGTGTGTGTGTGTGTGTGGGTGGGTGTCAGGTGTGTCAGTGTGTGCTTGAGTGCGAGCACATGCAAGCCAGCCGGGCGAGAGACAAAGTGAGAAAAAGAGAGAGAGGGTTAAATGTAATGGACACAAGCTCCTTAAAAGCCTTTTGCTGTTTACAGATATGAGCCGTTACGCAACCAGGACTCCCAGGTTAAACTCCCTAGCCTAGAACCACAAGGATGATGTCTTTTATTTATAATCTATCTTTATATTAGCCAGGATATGCTCACTGGGCAATAATATCAGCCCCCTTAAATGCTTAGCAACCTAACTTGCCAAGCAC
Organism: Micromesistius poutassou; assembly: GCF_964030765.1. Taxonomy (NCBI): domain Eukaryota; kingdom Metazoa; phylum Chordata; class Actinopteri; order Gadiformes; family Gadidae; genus Micromesistius; species Micromesistius poutassou. The sequence continues at coordinate 5,454,433 of NC_140291.1, read as the reverse complement.
ACTAACATGGCAAGAAAATAACTATAATAAAATATAAAAGAAAATATGTTGTCTACTGAAGCTATTATTCAGTGAATAACCACCACTCTCTCGACTCAACTCAAAAAGCATTTTTTAATGACACAACAAGTAAACATGTGGTGACGCAGATAACTAATAAACAGTGCCTTGTTCAGCAAAGGAAGCGTGACCGTATAAAGGCCAACACACACCGCCGCCGAAGCACAGCGCAGCACAGCGTCAAAAAGAACGTGAAAAAGCACTTTTTTAAAGCTATTTTGTACATCCCGGCTTGATACAAGGTCCTGTAGATATGGAGATTGTTGATGCGGTAGATGAATAATTCCACAATGCAAAATGAATGAGCAATGACAGTAAATAAAGTGACTAAACCGTAAACAAAGTGCCCGACAGGACATAAGTAACTATGAATTAATGTGACGATCATTGTAAGCACAAACAGAGGATCATGGGCATCAGGCCCATATATGTAGTCATAAAACAACTGGTATAACGTTATGGTAGCCTATACCGACTATGTTTGTTGATCTTCTGCTTTCAAAACATAACCACAACGGTGCTGCAGCGCGGCGCTTTCTATTGGTGCTAGGGGCGGCATCTGACGCGCGGAAAACTGCGCACCGCACCGCTTCAGCGGCGGTGTGTGGCCGGCTTAAGGCTTTATCTGTGTGAAGGTATACTGTATGATATCAGTACAAAGTTAGGGTGACCAGTATGACTCAACCTTAATATACAACAGTTTGATTTTGTTATCTTTGTTTAATTAATTTGCTGTTTCCGTGCTTCCGGGTCCATTGCACTTGGTGTCTTAATTGCTGCAGTGGCAAGAATTTTGATGTCTGCTGCCTTGGTAACGCCGTCCCTGGTAATTAGCGAATGCACACCGCAGTGCGTCTCACCATGTCACCGGCTGTGTGGTTATTTCCTGCTGCAGTGACAACCTTGTCATGTTGATTGCGTCAATTACCAAAAATGAATTTAAAAAGTTGACAGAAAAATGGCAGCAGAGGTTATTTTGAAAAAGTGTAAAACTCACTGTCACTCTCTCTCTTGTTTTCGCTCTCTGTTTTGCTGCTTTCTACATAATACCATGACGTTTGTGTTCCACTGTGCAATTCAATTTGTTTGTGCGTGTTTGTGTGTTTGTGTGTCCGTGCATGCGTATGAAAGTGAATGTGCATACGTGTGTTACGTGTGTGTGTACGACGTGCATGAGTGTATGTGTGCGTGCGTAAGATGAGAGACATCTTCCAATCCATTCATCTATCCATCCATCCGGTATCCTAGGTTACCAGATGAGAAACAAACCTAGGGATACTGGATGGGTGGATGGATGATAGCAAACATGTGGACAATGAATGGATGACCTGATGAATGGGTGAACAGAAGTGTTATACTGGAAGGGTGGATAGTTAGGAACAGATGGATACATGGCCAATGGATGGGTGGATGGATGAATTGGGTGAATTAATGGCTGAATAGGTAGATGAAGGATGGAAGGATGGGTGCTTGATAAATTGGACGAATGAATGGATGGATGGATGGATGAACTGATGAATGGATGAACAGGTAGTCTGGCCTGGTACCAGGAGTTACCAGGCCAGACCAGGGAGACCACGCTGTTTCAAGAACAATAAAGAATTTATTTTGAAATAAATATAACAAGAAGTGTGGTGCAAGTCAGTATAAATGAAAGTAACCAAAAAGGTCATGCGAAGATCAGTCCATGTGTTATAAACAAAGGAACAAAGGAAATCAAATGCCTGGAGGAGGGAGAAGCCAGTGGGGTATTCCAAAAACTGAGGTTTAACAATCAGAGTTAACGCTGAACTCTAGGTTGATTGACCCTGTGCCGACTAACCCAGAGCTGTCGGTTCCACAGCACCGGTTATGAATTAGTTCAATCAACACAGGGTTGGTTAACACAGGGTTGTGCGCGTTCACGGCAAACCTATAAAGACGTGATGTATGGATCATGGAAAATCTGATAAAAATGGCGAAACGGGCCACATATTTTACTGATCTCGAGCAGAAATTCAAAGTGGACATGATATTGCTATTCAAGGTACTAATTATATTATTTTTCCTCCCTCAGCAACTAAATAATAAAAATGATGGAAGAAAAGTGTTTGGTGTGTTTTTTTTTTTTTTAATTGAAATAATTTCTGCAAATGTGGCCTCGCATCCTTTGTCCAGCCCTTACAACCATTTGCGGAATGAGTTCCTCCTCGAGGAACCGGTCAAAGGGGGGAGGCATCTCTTTGCACAGAGTGGCTATATTGTGGAGGACGGCGCATGCAACAATTACATCGCATGCCCGTTCCGGACAAACTCTTTGCATTGGAATCTGGACTTCAATATCCCGAATGTATTTTCAATCTTAACGCGGGTTCTGCTGTGTGCCAGGTTAAATGTTGTCTGTGGTCCAGGAGCGGGATTAGGGTACGGGGTGATAAGCGTCGGGAGGGATGGATACCCTCGATCTCCTAGGAGATCCCCATCGAATTGCCCTGCGATGAAATACAAACTTTGAGCTATCTTGCACAAGCACAACAATTATATGAGGTCTATGATATGTTCATAATGCAATGCACCCTGTGGAAATGTATTGCTCACATTGGATGTGTGCCATCAATGCACCCAATTACATTAGGAAATCCTGAAATATAACACCCAGATGAAAAGTCAACAAGGATAATTTCGGAGCCATTTGGGAACACTTAAAGTAGATAATGCTGACTTGCAAGTTGGTGAAACTCCATTTTAATGTGGGTTTATGGCCTGGAAAAACGATGAAGTTACGCAACAACCGCTTCAGCGCAAGACGGACTGAGTGGCAGACGGTAGCTTTGCCTATGTGCTCAGCATCTCCTACACTGTACAAAAAGCTACCCGTCGCAAAAAAACTGAAAGCTATGCAAATTGTTTGTAGTGAACTGAGGGCAGATCCACGATTGGTAACATTTGCAATGTAGGGTTGGAGAAGGCTATTTAAATATATCAAAGAATCACGTGAAAAACGATATCTCTCCAGCAAAAAGTCATCCGGAAAGGACAATATGTCGAGCCGTGGTCTAATTAATCACTCTAAAATTACTCTGTGAATTGCACAAATTATTTGCGCTCCGATATCAACAGGCCTCTCGTCAAAAGGGCATGCCATTGTGAACACGTAAAAGCTGCGATAAACGCGGGTTTAAATACCTTGAGCAAAACCGGGTTATCTTCCAAACTTAACCTGCGCAAAACCTGCTCTGACCAGGTTTGATTGAGAGCACATGTTTCTATAGCAACTTACATACCGTGTTCATTTTGGAACGGAAAACCTAGGGTAGCCGCTAACCCTGGGTTAACTTAGCTGGGTAAGTGATAAAACCGGCATTGTGGAATACCCCATAGGTCTGTTGTCTGGGCAGGCTCTATATACTGTGGTCCCGATCCAACCCACACCTGCCAACAATCTCCTAATTAGTAGGGAGAGCAACACAGGCATACAAACAGCAGGGGCGGGGTCAAAGACCCACCTGGGTCGTCACATCCCCCCCCTTAAAACAGAAGCCCACCTAGATGGGATTCTGTACCAAAGAAACAATCAAAACAATCAAAATAAATAAATCAATAACCAATCAATCCAAAACAAGTAGAAACAACCAAAAACAACAAAAACTCAACCACCACCAGCTATCTCCAACCAACCTCCTGTCCCACAGCAAAACCGGGCCTAAGCACTTTAAGAGGGACAGGGGAGGAGTGAAATAATAACATGCATGAAATCAACCACCTATTCCACCACCTCTGGGCGCTAACGCATGGGAAGTTGGAACCATAGGATTCAATTCGTATTTGTTTATTTTGCCAACTCAGTTCATGGAGTGAGATCAACTTTTAACCAGAAACGTTTGGAAGTTAGTTGAAACAGCTAAAATAAACAGTTCAACTTGTAGTTTTATGTTCACTCAATGTAAAAATCCTTTTAAGACCAGCAATTTCAAGTTATCGTTTTTACAGTGTAGTTAGAGGGGGGCTGAGGGCTTAAATGGGAAACTTGTTATGTCTCTAGCATAAGAAAGTCAGTCTCTGAAGTCAGATGCTTTCAACTCACTCAAAACAGCTAATTTCAACTGCTTTGTGATTACAAATGTGTTAATGCATTAAGGTTGTTTGAACAATTATTTGGAGAAAGGAGGATCCAGTATACTGGATTCTTAAACATTTTAAGACTTTGAGGACTCAACTGACTTAAGGATTTATTGTAAAAGGCTGACCATCTGTTCTGGGTGTTTCGGTGGCTGAGTCAAACACACCATGAACACGCTGAATAAAGGGTGTTCAATGTTTTTTACCTTCTTTCGTCTAAAGTCAGTGTTTTATCTGTGTTCACTTCGTTGTACTCACTTCCATTGCCTCTTGCTATAGTCTGGCAATGGCAGATTGGTTTGGCTTTGAGGATTAGAAGGCTCTCCACAACCAGGATTTGGGCAACCGAGAAAATCCCATTGAAACGGACAGGGAATGAAATGTCCAAAATGAGTGGGAGAGAGATTGGATGTGACGATACACAATCACAGAGAAAGCAGTAACAACGACACACACAGGGGGTGAGAGAGAGAAACAGGAGGAGAGAGGGGCACGCTGAGACCGGAAGATCATGACATATTATTTCAACTGTGGATTCTGAACAACTGCGATGCCGGGACGACAAAGAAAGCGATAGAGACACCAGACGAACAGAAGATCGAATTAACATGACGGACAATGGGAGCAGGCCGAGAGTAATTGAGGAGTGAAAGAGACTCAGATACAGCCAGAGAGATAGAGTGAGACCAGGAGAGAATCACAGAGAGAGAGTTGGTTATCTGTGATAGATCTATTTACTCGGACACCACTTTGTGAGAAAGACCTTTGGAGCTTGCGGTTTTATCTGAGTGGGTCTGAGAAGCTGGTCGATCTTAATTATGGCACTGTTAACCTCCAAGACTACATGTTCCTTTCCGCATACCCTTTGACCCCAGCCAATGGAAACCTTGGATAGGGGCAGGGAAGTGGGAGCAGCTGTTGCATAAGAAACAAACCTGGACAAGTATCGTGCCAGGAAATGGTCCAGGATAGGGGTTTAGTGTGTTTGGGTTCTGAGTTTGAATCCCAAAGTCTGCAGTCTACCTCTTGGCATCCATGAGCAACATACATGCTCGTTAACGCCGAAGCAACTTACGAAGATTCACTGTAAGTTGCTTTGGGATTACTATGGTAAAAGTGTCTGCTGAATACAGCAATACAGCGTCTGCACTTTAGCATAACTATGCAAATTATGCATAATGTAGATATGCCTAATATAGAGGATTTTGATGAACATACGATTTTGGTCCCTTAAAAAGTTAGTTTCAGTTCAAATGTTAAGTCGGGGTTTAGAGGCTAAACTAAGTGGCTAAGCTAAGTTCTTATTTGCTTATGCTTTTCTTGTCTGTGGTCTATGTCTGTACTGTAACTGTACTTGTCAGCTATCTTGGCCAGGACTCCCTGGAAGATGAGATATTATATCTCAATGGGACCTTCCTGGATAAATAAAGGTCAAATAATAAAAATAAAAATAAACTCACTCAATACATATACATATATAATATACAATAACAAAGCAAGCATATGCATACCTATGCTTCAAGTCGTTCCCTCTCGGCACAAAACCGGGTAAAAATATGAAACAGTGTGTTCAGCATTTATATGTTCTATCTTTAAAATAAATGGAGAGGCTTATGTAATCTCCTCTGCTTAACTTCCCCACCATAAGCTGGTATTTCAACAAGGCTGTTTGATTCCCTGAATTAGACCCAGGAGGGGAAAAAAGCTTTCACGTCTGTTCGATGTAAACAACACATTCATTTATTATCCTGTAGTGACACTAATCACCTGAGAGCAAGTTCACTCCAGGGCTGCAGTAGCCTAAGAATATCAATTTGATCAATTTATTTCTCAGAGCAGAAAAACAAGCGAAAACATTTTTCCATATCGCCGTGGAAATGATCCACGTGGTTTTTCTATACAACCTGTTCGGTTGGTCAGAGGACAGGGTTCAACAACACTGTACTCTGTGTTTCAACAAGGACATAAATGCCTGGGAGACAGCTCATGAAAACAAGCTTCTCATCACGGCTTCCCCTGCAGTGAGTCGTAAAAATATCTTCTCATAGCCGTACGTGTGTGTGTGTGTTTGTGTGTGGGTGAGTGCATTAGTGTCTGCGTGTAAGTGTGTTTAATTGACTACATTTATATATTTATTCCAAGGTTTACGGCCTGTTGCCGGTGGTTTACGGCCTGTTGCCGGTGGTTTACAGAAAAGCATATCTCAGCCACTGAAGCAGCAGACTACCAGCAAGACTAAGCAGCGTGCGTGTGTGTCTGTGGCTGCATTTTGCACTGGAGAACGTGAAAGGGCAAAAGTTTAGGAGGATAAAAGGAACATTTATAACAAAAACTGATGGATAAAGACGAATAAAGATCAGTACTAGGGTTATTGCAGAGCTTCAGATAAGGAGTAAAATGCAGAGCCATCAGCTGTAATAAACTGTAAAATGGCAGCTATACTATTTCCATAACAATGATGGCTAGTATGCAGCAGAGTTACAGTAACCTTAGCATAGCATCGTAGAAGCATTAATCTGCCAACTACAACCACATGAGTCCAGTGTGTTGCTACACAAAATGGTGGCTTCTCCAAGACCCACGACCAAACTCCACCCATCATTAGCCGGTCATGCTGTGTTAGCTTATTCGCTGGCTGTGTTTCTAAAGGTCAACTGCAAGGGAAGCGTTTAGGCGTCAAAGGTTTGAGGATATTGGACCCCCTGGTGTTTGCACAGGTGGGTGACGGTGTGAAGGGCTGTTGTTCACTCGTGTGTGTAAAGCCGATTGACGAATGAGCAAGACTTGATTGAATTCCGACTTTCAATAGAAACCACGTCGGTTGAATGAAAGGATTGCAAACAACCTAATGAAAGAAAGAACGAGAGAAGGTGGGAAAGAGAAAGCGAGAGGAAGAAAGAAAGAAAGAAAGAAAACAAAGGCAGAAAGATACCCAGCCTATTTATATAACTAATTGTGCATTTTTGTATGCGTGGTGACCAGGGAATCGACCATTGTGTAGGTGTGCATCATGTGCTATCTGTGTGTGTGTTTGTGTATGTGTGTGTGTGTGTGCGTGCGTTTGTGCTTGCACGTCTGTATTTTTGTATGTTTTATTTAAGTGCCAAGACCCCTGCATTTGAAATGATTTGAAAGGTGATATAAATAGAGTCCTATTGAATTGGTTGAGGGAGGTGATTCAACATGATCAGAAACCAATTCACAACTCGTGGGACAAAACTAACAAACCATGCACACACACACACACACACACACACACACACACACACACACACGCACACACACACACACACACACACACACACAGGTGGATTTAAAAATCTACCACTCAACTTTTTTACCAGCCACTTTTTATATGCAATTTCTTTAATATATGCGTTAATGTTAAACAATATAATAGTAAGAATAGCTAATAAAAGTGTTTTTCATACACTATTATTTGGTCCATCAGAAGTGATTTCTACTGTAAGTAGGTGCTACCAAGGAACTGAGTTGCAAAATTATAGGCCTTTTAACACCGCCAAGCCGGTTCGGTCGCGGCTTGGCAAGCCCCGGCACGCCCTGGCAATTTCACCGTCTCGCCTGTGTGAAACGGAAGGGGTAAAATTCCCCCTCTTCACAGAGCGGGCTTTCTTGGTTCACTGGAGAAGGCGGGGCTACGCACAGAGTCTAGACCTCTGGAATAATTTGCATACTCCCGAATGTTACATTTGCATGCAAGAATGAGTTCATGTCTGAGTGTAGGCTACAAACACGATTAACTATTTGCAAGTGCAAAAACGCCAACATATTCTTTTTTTGCTGACCACTTGCTTTTTATCCCGACAAAAGCCTTGTAAGGACAGTTTCTCTGGGTCTTTGTTTAATGCATTATGCGACTGCATCACCTTTTCTCCCATGATCAGCAGCTCACGGATTTCACCGTCTCTCCAGTTAGAACTACTCATGTTGATATTGCTGCGTTGTCTCTGTTGTAGAGACAACGCAGCCCCCCCCCCCCCCCCCCCCGGAACCTGGAGCCGTCTAATCGCATTTACATCAAAATGAAAACGCCAATATGTGTATGGTCCGGGAGGGTAAATTGGGCTGCTAGCTCAAGCAGGCAATTACCTTGCCTGCTTGACATATACCTCGGGCAGTGTAAACGCACAGACCATGACGGGGAAAGTATACTACTCCGTATCCGTAATCGGAAATTTATTAGTCCTTAATGTGCAAAGTAAACAATGTACAAAGTAAATAAGGTGCAAGTCAAACCGGGAAAAGTGATTCCGGAAATGAATTTGTTAGAGGACCAATCACAGCCCTTGCCGTCTCCGGCCGTCTCCGTTGCCCCGACGGATAGTTAATAAATATTGGATGAGCACGTAGAGCTACGGAGAGGGTCTCTGACAGGCTCTCCATCGACGGAGAGGGCTCTCCGTATGTACAGCACTTTACGGAGGACTATAAATCCACCTTAAGATGAGCATATTTGTCAGTGTAAAAACGAGTTACAGTTCAATAAGAAAGGCGAAGAAAGGGGGGTGTTCGGCGAAAAACTGATCTAACTGTATGGTTGTGGAACTGTGTGGAAAGCACACTGGCAAATTTCCATCCCTGGCATGCACACACACACACACACACTCACACACACACTCACACACACACACACACACACACACACACACACACACACACACACACACACACACACACATGCATGCACACACAAACAAACTCACACACACACACACACACACACGCATGCACACACAAACACACTCACATACGCACTCATGCACTTACACACACACACTACTACCCTAAAGGACATACAACCAAGCACCCACAAGTCAAACATTTTTGAGTATTGTGCAACACGTTCTACAAATTTCAAACTTGAATTCAAACTCAAAAATCCTGCTTCAGTTGATTCAGGTCAGAGGATGGGTTGTTTGGAGTTGAATTTGGTTGAGTATAATGTTGCCAAATGAGGCTAGCCAAAACCCGCTCGATGACTAGAATTAAATGTGTCGCCTGGCAACAGTGGACCGGCTGAGTATGAACTGAGTATCTGCACATTGTTAACTTTTGATTTCGACCAACAAATACATACTAACTTACTTACATTAGCATTAGCATTTATCTATTTCTACACACACATATATATATATATATATATATATATATATATATATATATATATATATATATACAAATACACACCCACACAAGCTACATCCCTAAGTGTGTAGTTGTCTATAATTGGCTGAGCAAATATATTTCACCAGATTGTTCTGTCCGGTGCAATGAGTTTGTCAGGTTGGTTTGAGTTAATTGCAACCTACGCAGACGGACAGACGGACAGAGCAGTACACAGACACATATACGAAAAACATTAGTAGCCCCATGACCTCACAGAATGACGCCATTCTGGAGAGAAAACAGTAGGAAAACATGTATGTTTCAACCTTACGCAACCGTTTGTTTACATGAATAAGCGCCGACGGTACGACGAGGCCATTGCAAGGTCACAGTGTAGGATTGACGGTAGGCAGTCGCACCTCGAAGCTACTGTTTTCCTGTCTTACACAGATCGAACCCAGCCATTAACTATATGATTATTAAACATCCGTTAATGGCATCTTACCATGTAGAGATTCAATGAATTCATAGAGCATTGCATTAAACCGTCCTTCCTTTTTTCTTTTTTTTTTCTGTCCTTTTCCCCTATGTGCACTCCCTCCTTCCTTCCCTCTGCCTCTCTTTCCCTCCGACAAATACTCTAGGAAGGAATACATTGTGTAGATATCAGTATTGGAACGACTTCCACTGGAGTCATGCACGTACGTTCCACTGCACGTTCTTTTTTTTCCTTTGCATTTTTATTCTTTAATATAGAGTAGAGATAAGACAGGAAGGTATGGGAGATAGAGGGGAAGCCATGCAGCAAAGGACCACGGGTAGGAATCAAACCTGGGTCGCTGCGTTCAGGACTGAGCCTTGATGGTACACGCTCTACTCGGTGAGCCACCGGGGCGCCCCACCACTGCACGTTTCTCAGACACACAGGACTCTCAGGGACACTCACTCTGCACGGTGGCCGTCCGGGTGCAGTTGTAGAGGATGGCCAGCTCTCCGAACACCTTCCCTGGACCCATGGTGCACAGCTTCATGGTCTCCTTGGTCACCTCCACTCTGCCATCTGGGGAAGGGAGAGAGGGAGGGAGGGAGGGGGAGAGAGAGAGAGAGAGAGAGAGAGAGAGAGAGAGAGAGAGAGAGAGAGAGAGAGAGAGAGAGAGAGAGAGAGAGAGAGAGAAGAGACAGAGAGACAGAGGGGACAATTAGTGTCAACAGACCTGGGAATCATCTCAAACAAGAATATATATGTATATATGTTGTTCATGTACGTCATCGAGTTCTGAATGCCCGCTAAACTACGAAACATTATTCCCAGGTGTAGGGTTACGACAGGGAAGCTGCCACCACTCGCTCACTCCTTCACTTATTCACTCCACCGACGTATCACTTCCTGCTATTCAGCCCTTTCACCAATTGCACAGAGTGACACTTGAAGGCAGTCTATTCCAGCTCATGTGGAATAGACTGTGGCAGCTGCCCAACCTGCACACCACCACCACCACCCACAGCCGTGTGTGGATGTGGAAGCAGAAATGGAGTACACATCTTTTACCGGTCAGTTCCTGTCTTCTGAATATACTCACAGCTACACTCTCACACACACACACACACACACACACACACACACACACACACACACAAACAAACAAACAAACAAACAAACAAACAAACAAACACAAATACAGACACTCGCACCAACACACAGAAATAGAGACACACACACACACACACACACACACACACACACACACACACAGAAACACAGACACACGTACCAACACACAGAAATAGAGAAACACACACACACAGAAACACAGACACACGTACCAACACACAGAAATACACAGACTCCCCACAGAGCCTTTGAAGGGTGTTTGGTTCAAATCCTGGGCTCTTTCTGGTGCCCATGGGCAAACAGATAAAGGTTGGCAAAAGTTCACAGACAAACCTTCCATTAAACATATTTCAGAGTGCATCATCCTTAAAGCTAGGGTGAGCAACTTATTTTAGAAGCATATTTTATCATATGTGTTGGAATTCTCTTTACATCCCGCCAGCAATCAATAAATCAGCTCTGAAAGAACAATGATCACAAATAATGATATCGTATGAGTTGTCAAAGGTTAAGCAGGCAGATTTCCACAGGTGGCCACAAAAAACAACGTGTACTTTTAGGATGGAGAATAACCAATAATAACATTTGTTATGCTTCTTCAGACTGGGTATCCCCGCCCATTCTGCCGGCGATTTGCGTTCGCCCTGCAGAAGGGTCTGGAGAAGAGCAATACAATTCTTTCTAGTTTCGATACGTTTTTGCGGGAGCCACGACTGCGGAAAAACTGCTATGAAAATGTCATGATGACTTTAAGCCTCTGTTTCCTGAGAGAGAGAGAGTCTGTTTCCTGGAAGTAAACACCACTAACATGTTCCCCATTCACATCGACTTGACCTTGAACCTGCAGTGAAACTGACAACATTTAAGGTTTTCTAATCACACATTAGGTCACATTCACAACCAATGCAATTGATTTTGAGGCCAGGAGCAGCAGCACTAAAATGGTGAATGCCCCCAAAAAAGTCCCAGTTCAACGAAACGTTTAATGGAGAAAGAACGGTTGATTTATAATGGACGCCGGCGGACTGGTAATGACTAGTAGTACCTGAGAGAGAGACCCTTGGAGTATACTTAAGATATTTAATAAGAAAAACAACACAGAGTAACTCTGGGCATGTCTGGTTAAATTCCCTTTGTGTGTGTGTGTGTGTGTGTGTGTGTGTGTGTGTGTGTGTGTGTGTGTGTGTGTGTGAGAGAGAGTGTGTGTGTATGTCTGTCTGACTGTCTACTAAAAGCAGTAGCTAGATTTGTTCTCATCAACTATTAATATCTTACTGACAGGGAGAGAGAGAATGAGAGAGAGGAAGAGAGGAAGCATACATTTTTGCTTGTAATACCATGTTAGTGTGTGTTTGTGTGTGTGTGTGTGTGTGTGTGTGTGTGTGTGTGTGTGTGTGAGTGTGTGTGTGTTTGTGTGTGTGTGTGTGTGTGTGTGTGTGTGTGTACATGCGTGTGTGTGTCCGTGGGTGGGCAAAGCCATTGTTTGAACAGATCACAGCAAGTGAAATTGAACACATCACTAACTAGCTTCATCGCAGAGACACACACATACAATTGTTGAGGAAAGATGAGGGATATTGAGGGACAGCATGACAGAGAGATAGTGCTAGAGTGAGAGAGAGCTAGGAAGAGAGGTCATCACAACAAAGCTATGAAGAAATACATGAGATTGTGTGAGAGAGAAAGAGCTAAAAGGGAGATGAGCAAAAATAGGTTTAAAACGTTGGACGAATCGGCACGTAAAGACCTTCAGGTGACAAGAAAATAAATGCTCTCACTGGAACTACAATTTGTCTTGATGTTTTCAAGATGTTGCTGTATTCCTCAGTCATTGAGTGCTTATCATCAGGCCATTTCCATTTGTGTTGGAGATTATTATATTCCCTTTGGAGTATTCACATTTGTGAGACCCTATATTATATAATATATTATATATATCTAACCCTATATTTGGCATTGTTTTTCTTTCAAATGAAGTGGGTGCACTCAAAATGAACACTATCCAACTCTAAAATAACTACTGCCTTAGTTCCTGTCCTGGATGATCTCCATGGCTGCCTACTCACTGGTCTGTACCAACTGCTAGGCTGACTTATCATTCATCAGGGCAGATGCTCCAACGTGGGATGTCACTAGGGGGGGGCTTCTGAAATGACTTTATTATCTAATCAATATCACACCCAGTGAACTGAATACATCTCAAGTCTAGCCTACTGTGCACAGGGTGGATTTAGGACATGAATTGAAAGAAATGTTATTAGTACTTATATATATACCTGTATATGGACTGTATGAATGATCAATGACCTGTAAGTCTCTGCAGTCTCCCTCGAGCCCATGAGCCTTTCTCAAAACAAGGAATTTAAAAAAAGCTGACCTTTGTTTGTTGTTGACAGTTTGAGACGTATTTTTAATTTCTGTGAATTTAGTCGGAATGTCAGAAGTTAATTTAGGGATGAAATAGCATACGAACATTGTAAAAGAAAACGACGTGTTTTTTTGTGGTGTGTCTAGAACACTTCTGAGAATTGTAACCGTTCTTTGCAAAATTGTGTATTTGGACACAACTTCTGCATCCGCAAAAAGATGACAACGATTTCACAAGGACACAAGAACACAAGTGCAGACAAGAAGAGAAAGGCCCCGTATTTTTTCCAGCACACTTTTGGGCGGTAAGAGGTCGACTTTAACCAGACGTAACGTGAAACACCTGGGAGAGGTGTTTCACGTGAGTCTCTGTGTAACCACATAGACTTGAGTTTTCTATTCATAAATCAGACACTATTTTTACAAGTCAGCTGCTATTTAGTGATTTAGCAGATGCTTTACAACATTTTGTCGTTATGTCGTTATGGAACAGGTGAGGTTAAGACGTCTTGCTCAAGGATGCCTATATGGTCGACTGGTGGTTTTGTGTGTGTGTGTGTGGGGGGGGGGTTTGATCCCAGAACCTTTAGGCTTGAGTCAAACCCCCACCCCAGCAGTCTTTCCTGCAGCATACCACCCCCCCCCCCCCCCCCAGCCCCCTCCCAGAACTTCATGGCCTCAAGGGGATAATTATATTCCCTGCTTCATTTCCTGACTGTCTGACATACACTTTTGAATCCACTGTTCCAAAATGCCCCATCATTTCATGCTAATTTTAATTATGTCCGCCAGTCACAAGGTCGAGAAAAAACTGAAAACTAGAGGGAGCTAGAGAAAGAGAGGATGCTTCTGAATTCAGAGGATAGCAATAGTAAAAAGAATGACGGACAGATCGACACATGGTGAGCTGCACCAGAGCTTTCAAACAGTTCAAAGTAGATGACAAAATGTCCCCGTTACGTCCTCCCCACTGTTTCATCTGCATGTTTTTCTCATTAGTGAGAAACAAGAGGAATGACATCGGGTTGGGTTTAAGATGCAATGTTCGAGCATCGCAATCAACAGTCACATCATGAAACAAAAACAAAAAAACAGAAGGACAAAAGAAAGACTGCGATAATCAACCTGAGGGCTCAGGCAGCAGCCAAGGCAAAGACACGAGAGGAATTCAAAAACTTAATGGAATGAGAAGAGGAGGGAAAAAGGTTGGAGAAGTCGAACGGGAACACATGAATAGAGAGATGTCAACGAGGCCAAAGAAAGGTGAAGGACAAACCTTCATGAATTAAAATAGGGACATGCCATAAGGATATCTAAGGTATAATTATTGTGATGGAATGGATCTGTGTACTTTCTTTCAGAGCAGAAAATAGAGGCGATAAGTGCTCTTCCCCTATATTCTGCTAGAGAGGCGTATTAAAGTCAACGTGTATTGTATTTTTGAAGACAGAGAAATTACTGCTGGTATACAATCTGAATCAATACACAGGTTGAACAACTGTTAAATGACTTGACGAGAAACTGATAAAACAGACCATGCCATTAGTGGCCGTGTCGGAAGCAAGGAGGAAAAAGCAGAAAGGAAAGAAGGAAGGAAGGAAGGACAGTAAAAGAGGGGATGGATTGCTTTACGACTGAAAGAGAAGGGACGTGAAACAACAATAAATCAAAGATGGATACATGGCTCTCTCACACACACACACACATACACACACACACACACACACACACACAAACAAAAGACGCATCATTTAACAAATCTCAATCTTGCTGTCACTATCTATTTGTGACGTGTGTGACAACATGAAACATGACCATGGTTAGGCTCTGTGTGCGTGACAGTGTGCATCAACAAACTGATGAATGTCCTTCTATACAATGTGGAGCAAAAAGTTGGTTGACAATTGAGCTGTTAAATATAATAAATAGATGAGAATGAATAAGCTGAACAAGGCAGAAGAAATGAGCAAGGAAGGAAGGAAGGAAGGAGGGAAGGAAGGAAGGACGTGATGAAGGAAGGAGGGAGGAGGGAAGGAAGGAAGGAAGGAGGGGAGGAATGAAGGAAGGAAGGAAGGAAGGAATGAAAGGAGGAGGAAGGAAGGAAGGAAGGAGGGAAGGATAATAAATAGGGGTTGGATTGATATACGACTGAAAGGAGGACAGTTTTAAAGATCTCCATCATGCAGTCACAGTGACATAGTGAAAATAGACCATCGTTGGGCTGTGTGTGAGTGTGAGGGTCCAAGTGTGTGTTTGTGTGTGTGTGCATTCGTTCAGTGTGGACGTGTCCACGTCAAGATTAAATTCGTTCAGAGGTTTGATTTAAACGTCCTTCCTCATGTCCTTTTCTTTCACATTCACTCTCTCCTTCCTTCCCTTTACATCTCTCTCCCATCCATAAATCTATTTAATGATATACTATTCTCTCTCTATATCGTTTTTAGTTACACAAATATAGCCTCCATACCAATAGATTCATAAAGAGATAGATAAATAGACAGAGAGAGATAAACACACACACACACACACACACACACACACACACACACACACACACACATATTGTCAGCCATACATCATAGCAGCACTGACAGGCTGTCCTGTCAAAGAAACGTATTTAACCAATGAAACCGCCTGTCAGAACAGAAGACCCTCCCATCAGTCAAGTAAAATTAGTGTCGGTTGCGCTGAAGTCAGACAGAGCCGTGACAAGGTGCTGCAGACTGGCCTGACAAGCTAAGGTAGTGTGTGTGTGTGTGTGTGTGTGTGGGGGGGGGGGGGGGGTTCAGATGGACAGGGGGCTTAAAGGGGTAGTTCAGGATTTTGGACATCGGGTCTCATTTCCAAGTGAGCCAGTGTGTTATTTATCATTGGAGACCGTTTTCAACACTTTCCATTTAGTCCTTCTATTTGCAGAAATCGCTGGTGCTAGACTAGCGCAAGTCGAGGGGAACTGCTAGCCTGCCAATAAAAAGAGTTTTACCCACTCCAAAGTACACCCGATGCAAACCAATTATAATGCCTGACTATCGATGTAAATGTCTGTGTTGATAGAATAATATTAGAAATAACTAAGAGGTTGGCGGTACAGTGGAAATATAAACTTTTTGAAGAATGCACAGAAGGAAACGATGTGGAGAGGGGAGGGGAGAGGAGAACAGTCGTGTTGAGTTCAGAGACACACTGTGATATAAATTCACACAAGGGAGCGCACGCACACACACACACACACACCACACACACACACACACACACACACACACATAAACACACACACTCACACACACACACAGGAACACACACATTCATATACACACACACACACACACACACACTTGCCAGAGGCAGGCATTTAGTGCTTCCCTTGAGTACCCCGCTCCGCTGTCTCTTTGTCAAGAGAAGAGACTACCGCTGAGACTAGGAAAGAGAAAGAGAGAGAGAGACTACCGCTGAGACTAGGAAAGAGAAAGAGAGACTACCGCTGAGCTTAGGAAAGAGAAAGAGAGAGAGAGACTACCGCTGAGACTCGGAGAGAGAGAGGGAGAGAGAGAGATGGAGGGAGAGAGAGTTTACCATGAGACTTGGGAGAAGGGAAAGAGAGAGGGAGAGACTACCACTGAGTCTAGGAGAGAGAGAGATGGAGGGACTCCTGCTAAGGGAGCGAAAGGGTCTGGGAGAAAAAGAGAAGGACTGCCACTGAGACTGGGAGAGATAGGAGGGAAGGAGAGAGAGAGAGAGAGAGAGAGAGAGAGAGAGAGAGAGAGAGAGAGAGAGAGAGAGAGAGAGAGAGGCCACTGAGACTGGGGGGAGTAATGCTGAGATTGGAAGGGAGTCGGAGAGTGAGAACTTTGATGTGGAAGTTGGGTTGTGTAATGCTAGAGACCTGAATTAGAATGAAAGAATTAGAGGGAGAAATAGATAGGAACACAGGATAGACATGAAAATATCCACAAAGGTTTCTATACTGAGGCAGTCAAGATCAGGGCTATATTTACCACAATCAATGGTATTACTGCTCCGTCACTGTCTGTCTCAAACACGCATGGGCAGACACACACATGCACGCACACAAACACGCATGCACGCACAAACCCATGCACACACGCACACGTATAGATACTCTCTCACACACACACACACACACACACACACACACACACACACACACACACACACACACTCACTTTCTCTCTCTTACACATACACACACACAGACACAAACACACACACATTTTCACGCACACAAGAGAAATAATAATATAATATCTATATTATTATAATAAAATAATATCTATATCTATATCTATATAGATATAGATATATATATATCCACACACACACATCTATAGTGTATATATACTTTGTTATAGAGACTGAGCTCAAGAGATGGAGAGGAGAGAGAGAGACGGAGAGAGTGAGAGAGAGATGGAGAGAGAAAGAGAGAGAGAGCGAGAGAGAGAGAGAGAGAGAGAGAAAGAGACAGTGAGAGAGAGACAGAGAGAGAGTTAAAGAACAAGAGAGCAAGAGAGAGAGAGAGAGAGAGAGAGAGAGAGAGAGAGATCAGGGGAAAAGGACAATAAGAGGCATTGAGAGATCAAACAGGACATCGAGATGCAGTGGATTCACATATCGAAGGCATCGCTGCCTGTTTTGCATGAAACAGCCGGTCTCTGTAAACTATAGAGCAGAACGGGGTTCAAAGGACTGGGAGGTGACCTTGTGTCCCCAGGTATCGGCTTCACGACAAACCCTGTGAACTGTTTAATTCAGGCTATGGAGCGGGTAGTGGTTATCAATGAGCTGACCAATACTGTCAGATGGTACAGGTGTGTGGGGCACGGGGCTGTGTGGGTTAGCGTGTGTGTGTGTCTGTGTGTGTACGCGCCTGTGGGTGTGAGTGTGTGAGTGTGAGTGTGAGTGTGTGTGTGCGCCTGTGAGTGTGCCTGAGTGTGTACCTTTGAGTTTGTGTATTTGTGTGTGTGTGTGTGTGTGTGTGTGTGCCTGTGTGTGTGCCTGTGTGTGCGTGCCTGTTTGTGCGTGCCTGTTCAGGCATCGGGTTTTACTCTTTTACTCTTTTACTTTGAAAGTAGAAACCAACTCAAGAGTTTCCAACGCGTAATTGGAAACCTATTTTCATAACCCATAAACCTTTCCTTTCTAAACCAATCATGGCTAATAATAATACGAATAATCTATCCCTCATGAAATCAATACATCGACCAGAGCCGTCATCAAACAACACTACAACCCTGTTTCCAAGGTAACCACTAGCGGTTAGCGCTGGTTGAAATAGACAATAGAAGAGTGAGTCAGCTGTAATATAATCTTCAGGAGTTTGCGGGCCAGGGTGGGGGTGGGGGGGGGGGGGGGGGTGGGGGGGGCACAGTTGTACATTAACGGGGGGAGTGTTTACTGACCTTGCGGGTTTGTGAGGCGCATCTGTGGCCACTTTACATTCAAAGGCCTCATCTTCAATAGGGTGATGTTTATGTTGCCCATACGGTACTAACCCATACCGGCGCCATACCGAGTAAATGTCAACCCGCCCAAATGTCACGTCCACCCTCAGAGTGCTAATTACCATCACGGGTATCACAGCAAACAAAGGAGGTACAAAAGGCAATAACTGGAGGGAAGTGGAGGTGAGCAAGGGGAGGGAAGGGAGCGAACGCTGGAAGGGAGAGGAAGCAAAGGCACCAGAGAAATAAAAAAAAGTCATCCATTTTTTCCTCTTTTTAATTTCCTGTGATGGAGCACTAGCGGGCCAGACGGCCCACGATGGACGGGAGCAAACAAGAGTGTGTAAACAATAAAACAACAATAGCATGAGAGAGATGGATGGGAAGAGATAGAGAGACTGAGAGAGGGGACACACAGGAGACACTGTTAAGGAGCCAGTGTGTACTACTAGTGTCTTCACTAATTCCCGTAGTGTGGCGAGGACGCCTCATTAAGGATGTCGTACTGTGAGCTTCTCTCCCCAAGGCGGCCTGGGTGGATTAAACAAACACACACACACACACACACACACACACACACACACACACACACACACACACACACACACACACACACACACACACATAGAGGCCACACAATGCCAGCAGAGCTCGAGGGGGTACCTTGGATTTATTGACTGGGATATGCCGGCCATGGTGGGAGAATAGTGGGCGTTGAGCTATGGATTCCAATCCTGGGATATGGCACCTGATGCTGAGATTAAAACTAATGAACTGTCTCCCTCTACCTATCTACATATCTCTCTCTCTTGTCTGTCGCTCCCTCTCCTACAATCTTGCCTATTGCTTAATATGTATATGCGATAAGGTTTTGGCTTCTGTAAAGGTTACACTTATTAAAATGTAAGGATGGGGGAATTGAGAGCCGAACAGCCAGCAGGGATTTGATTCTGATTCATCGTTGAGACAACTATATCACTGTCTACACACCCTGCTGCCTGGGTGTTGCTGGCTGGGATTCACACTCACACACACACACACACACACACACACACACACACATGCATCCACGCAACCACACACACACACACACACACAAACACACATGCATGCACGCAACAACAATACACACACACACACACACACACACACACACACACACACACACACACACACACACGCAACCACACACACACACACACACACACACACACACACACAACATTTTGAGCATGCAAATACTGTCCATACACCAACACACACAGGCATACTCACAAAGTTCAACATAACTTTATCAACACACAACACCATACACACACACACACACACACACACACACACACACACACACACACACACACACACACACACAAACACAGGCAGGTAGTAATGACTTTTATCTGTAATAAGGGTTTGGTATTAATCGCTTTTTTTCTAATTACACCCTTTCAGGATGAATTGTGTCCTTCACATCATAGCAATCAAACATTCATTCAAAACTTCAGCAGCTCTCACACACCCTGTTGAATTCATATATTCCAAACAGACACAACAAAAGGAAAGCACTATCACTGTTGATGCTTAGTACCTGGTACCTGCTTAGTACCTGAGTCTCGAGAAGGGATACTTTTAATGACTTTGATTACTTTGATGACTTTGATTGATTGTTACTTAAAATGTCTTGATTATACCTTATGGCATATATATCGGCTGTGAGTGGTTACTCTCCAAAGATATATTTAACCTCCCTTATCACGCTTAAGCAATCCTAAACCTGTAATAAATATTTATGTGAAGAGTTACACATCCATTCTTACAATCTCCCATCTCCCATATCGTCATTCCACCCTGCTCCTCTCCCAGCACTCCCCGGAGCGTAGATTTCATTTGCATGGAGATCATCTGGACACCCACCCTCACAATGATAGCAGCCTGCTTTCAGCTTGATTGCCAGGGTGATTTATATGCCGGCGATGAGCATAATAATCCCACCCACCGTTGGTTCGTACAATTTCAGAAAGGATTTCGGGGCTCACACTGATTAATGTTCAAAGCACAGCTGAAGACCTCTTCACATCAAACCTTATGTCTGGAAATCTTTCCTGCTCACAAGGCTTATTAAAGAAAGAACACTACAAAGCCCTTTTGCTTTGCACTTTTTCTGCCTATAGGGACTCAAAACTACCAAATGTAGACCTCATACGGTCACCCCCCCCCCCCCCCCCCCCCCCGAGAGAAAGCTGTCAGCGAGGTCATCTGCAACGTTTTCAACTTTATCTTCCCTCCTCCAACTTCTGGAGTGGAGGTGATCCATTCATCATAAACTCACAGCTGTGTACATCATGATTGGAGTGGTTTAAAAAGAGAACTGGCAAAGGTAGCCACGGCTGGAAGCTAGCTTTTTAACCATACCCGCACCGTGGTGATGAATCGAGCTGGATAGATGAAGAATACATAGAGGTGACTTTAACTGGGCTCCTCCAGACAAGGACGCAGCGAGGTGGTGTTGAAAAGTGTTGATTATAAAAGTTTGTAGACAATGATACATGACCTGGTGCTCCAAGTGGCCATGCAGGAGATCTGCCTATGTACTTTTGTTCTTGTGTCCTTGTGAAATGCCATATTTAAAGGACCAAATACTGTCCCAAAACACCAGTTTGCAAAGAACGGTTAGAATTCCCGGAATTGTTCTCGACACGATAATTTTACCCAGGATGGAACAAGCATACATTTGGGCATTCAAGTGAGGAGCAGCAAGCGGCAGGGCAGACCAACAATGTGACGTTTCTTTGAACAATTTCCGTATGCTTTCTCATCACTCAATTCACTTCTGTTCATTTTTTAGACAAGGAAAAAAAATTTCTCGATTGAGAATTGATGGTGAATCGAAATTGTGTGTCAACGTTTTTCGGAATCGAGAAGCTCCTTAAGCACCTGCGGTGCAAGCTAGACAGCCAGGCTGCCAGTAACGCTCACAGACCCCGCGCCCCACAGACCACTGCAGCTTACGGAGCAGACGGCACAGGCCAACAACTATAGAACAAATGTAATAAAATAAACAACTGAAGCAGTATGAAAGGGGACTGACATTATTTTTTTAAACATTTTTAAAGGGGTAGTTCGGAATTTTGGACATCGGACCTCATTTCCAAGTGAGCCAGTGTGTTATTTATCATTGGAGACCGTTTACAACACGTTTCATTCAGTCCTTCTAGTTGCAGAAATCACTGGTGCTAGGCTAGCAAAGTCGATAGGAACTGCTAGCCTGCCAATAAAAACAGTTTTACCCACTCCACAGTACACCCGAGGCAAACCAATTATAACGGCCGACTATCGATGTAAATGTCTGTGTTAATACAATAATGTTAGAAATAAAACTATCCTTGTATCACAATGATTGCATTACATTTTGAGGGACAACTTTCTCAGCAGCAGCGGAATTTCACTTTGCTCCGGTGTAGCAACCAATTCACTACAGCAGAACGTAAACAGAGAAGCACACTCCAGGTTAGGGTTATCAGTCCGCTGCTGCTGTAGCCTGCTTCCAACTACAGGGATTATAAACGTAATGCAATGCGATGCAAGGGTAGTTTTATTTCTAACATTATTCTATCAACACAGACATTTACATCGATAGTCGGGCATATAATAATTGGTTTGCCTCGGGTTTACCGTGGAATGGACAAGTGAAAACTATGTTTTTTAATAAGTGTGCTATGGATATTTTTCCTTAGAAACGCCATTCCATCCATCAGAAGTAAACATGGCAGACGAAACGAGTTTTGGTAAAACGGTTGTTTGAGTGTCTTGTTTTAGCACAAAACAAACCAATAAAAACAGATTGATCTGCATAGCCAGAAAGGCAGCAGCGGGAAAGCCTTTAGGGGTCTACAATTAATGTGTTCTCTCCAAAACGTTTAGCAGGGCGGGCGGCTCGGGTAAACAATGGAAAAGAAGGCAGCGTAGGCGTTCACCAGCCCACAGTCTCACCTCACCAGGAGTGAGGTGAGAGAGGTGAGAGAGAGAGAGAAAGGGGGAGAGAGTAAGAGAGGGAGAGCCAGAAGGAGAGAGAAAGACACTAAGACGGAGGGAGATAAGGAGAGATGGAACGAGAGAGGCAGGCCAAATGAGAACATGATGGCATGCAGCAAGAAACAGCAAAGAGATAACAAACAAGAAAAAAAAAGTGAAAAAATGTGACAAACACAGCATGGTCCTTTTAATCCTGCACTACACTGTGTGTGTGTGTGTGTGTGTGTGTGTGTACATGCGGGCGTGCGTGCGTGTGTGCGTGCATGCGTGTGTTGGTGTGTGTGTGTGTGTGTGTGTGCGTGCGTGCATGCGTGTGTGTGTGTGTACTTATGTGCGTGCGACTGCTTGTGCGCACGCTGGTGTTCACAAACCTGATAAACATCCACAAACAGACACTCTGTCTGCGGCGCTACACGTTGCGAACATTGAAATGTGTGTTCTTCCCCAGAGCATCGCCTTCCAGTGCGGCTGCCTCACACAGTGGTGGTGCGTCTCACACTGGGCAGGGTTTTGATCAACTAACAGATGGGTTCGGCATGCATGAGCCTGTGGACTCAAGAGAAACAACTGGCTTTCAGATTCTGATGAGTTAAAAAATGATCAGCACGGCAGCAAACACGGTGTGTGTGTGTGTCTATAGGTTTAAATGGATGAATGAATGACCGAGGCTGGATAGAGGGAGGTACGGATGGATGGATGATTGGTGAATAGATGAAGGATGAATGGATGAAAGGATGAATGGACGTTTAGATGCATGATAGATGGACGGATGGAAGGATGGATGGATGTTTATATGGATGATAGATGGACGAATG
Source organism: Micromesistius poutassou (assembly GCF_964030765.1). Taxonomy (NCBI): domain Eukaryota; kingdom Metazoa; phylum Chordata; class Actinopteri; order Gadiformes; family Gadidae; genus Micromesistius; species Micromesistius poutassou. The sequence goes on along the minus strand of NC_140291.1, from coordinate 5,430,863 downwards.
AATGGATGAATCGATGAAAGGAAGGATGGGCGTTGAGACGGATGATCGATGGCAGATGGATGACAGACTGGATGGATGGATGAAAGGAGGTGTAGGGTTCTCTGTTAGGCCCTAGTGGTGGGATGGTAGCGAGCAGCTGGTATAGGTGTGGTGCAGTGGCGATTACTCTAAGACTGAAAGGGGAGCTTGGCTTCCCCTAAAATTTCAAAAATGAAATGGTCAAATATATACTGTTGTGTTAACATTTCATTGACTAAAAATGTGTTAAAACACGTCCATCTCGAAGACGAGTTTGTTCAGAATCAGCTGTTCATCGCAGGTTGACTGAATCGATTTCCTTCTCATACACTCCCGTAGCATCACATTGAATTTGCCTGTTGAAGCTCAGCATTCATCCACTTCAATGGGGCTGCATAGAACAGCTTTGTTTAGTGTGTCGAAAGTTGATGGTCATTGGATAATGCTGCGTTTATGTCCCTCCCATGGACGCTCAGCGTCTCTGGGGGTGAATGGAGGAGTGGGCTGGCCTGGACGCTGGGCTTCTAAGTGATGATTGGAGGGTCTGCAAAAGACTGAGTTGCCGTTTGATTGACAGCGATTTTGAACTCTAAAATGTTGCCGGAGCTCTCTCTAGTCCTCAGTACCATCGCGGATTTTGCAAGCGCGTCGAAAGACAAAACTGCAACCTATTTGTTGATATTAGCTTGGTGAAATTGCTAGACAATTTTCATCGTACATTTCATACACTTATACACATAATTCCTTGTTTAATATCATTTTGGTCACTTTGGTATCACTTTGATTCAGGGAGCCTGAGGTTTGAACTTCAAGTCCTGTATTCAAATCAGGACTTGCAGGGTGACAGGGGAAAGCTGTGTGATTTCTTGGTGTTCCTTAAAGACACTGAGTTGTACAGTGCAATGCCTCAGCTTTACAAACTGTTCTAATTAGTGGCAACAATTGGAGCTACATCTGCAGGTGTTTGTGTGTGTGAAAGTAGCTTCTCCTGTTTAAAGCGGCTCAAGTCCTACACCGTAACACAAGGGGCCAAGGCTGTTTAAGCCATTAAGGCTTAACAAGGCCTCTGCTGGCCATTGAGAGGACACTGGTCAAGTCACTGGAAAAGACAGCTAGTTGGTATGACAGGGTCACAAAATATTTCCTTGAAAAGGAACAGAGAGCAGAATTTACAAATAAATAACATATAAATAGACAATTTATATGATGTAGGCTGAAAATGAGCTTCCCCTCTGAAAGACCAGCAGCCGCCACTGGTGTGGCGTGTACACAAAACAAGGAACAATCTTCAGGAATAAGCCCACACAGGGCAGGATTTATTGGCAAACACTTAAACCATTCACTGGGCCAAACAAACCAGCAGAATTTCCCCCTGCCTCCACCGCGCCAAATTAACTAAGCCTCTCTCCCTAGATACAAGTTGACCTGCACCACTCCTAATCATTAATGGGTGCCTGAAGGTATTACAAATTTGAATTTCTGAATTCCTCCTCAGCTTAACACATCTGTTGGTCCTATCATTACAACGCTGGCACATCGTGCCTCCATTACACATTTGCATTCAATAATTTATCAACAAACATTCAGAATAATCAACAGGACAATTCAATGCCAGAGCCCCTCTCCGTTCAGCTTCACTTGGTACAGCCCAATGACGTCTAACACTGGTTATAAGGTTAACCAGTGAGGTGGATCATGCAGCATCCTCACAGTGTCAACAGTTAAATCCCCTAGGATAGTGGAGTTAGCTCTGTGGATTACAGGCATATCGCTGGACCCCCATGCTAGGCCTGACTGGGCTACATGACTTGGACGAAGCCCATACCAACAGGCTAACCCCACACGGCAACTCCACGATAGCCTGTTGCCCTCCCTCTTGGTGATTCCAGCAGTTTCAACAACAATTACATGTTTATTTCATACTTAGAAATCCCTCATTGATTGTATCCACAATCCTTTAAGATAAACACTGTTGTTCTTGTTTCCATCAAATTAGAAGGTTAGAAGCCAAAGGCTGTACCGAAATGTTGTGATTTCAGATCAAGAGTCTCAAGAATCCTTTTAAAATGCTAATTTTTTATGATTTCCATTCTGTGTGTGTGTGTGTGTGCGGTGAGTGTGCAGGCATTTCTCAAAACTGCCCACTGTGTTACTATGTAAATGATATGCACAGAAAGGATTTGAAACAGACCCTTGTTTGTAATAATAGGAACATTCAGACTGAAGCTTTGTCCATGCTTGCAGCGCTGACGCTTCTGAGAAAGCCAATATCGCCCCTCACTGCTGTGTAAAATGCAAGCGCATGTTTGTGGCCGGCAGGTTGTGTGTGTGTACAAGTGCGTGATTAAAGTGTAAGTGTATTTCTGAGAGGGAAGGAATGGGAATCTGTGTGTTTTTAAGTGCACTGTGTGTGACGTGCGTTTGTGTGTGTGTGTGTGTGTGTGTGTGTGTGTGTGTGTGTGTGTGTGTGTGTGTCTGTGTGTCTGTGTGTGTGTATGTGCATGTGTGCGTGTGTGTGTGTGAGCGTGTGTGAGTGTGCATGTATGTATTTGATTTGAGTGCGTGAAATGGTGTGGTCACGCATACCTGCGCTGTCCGTTAGGAACAACAACGTATTTAGACGCGAAGTGTGGCGCATCAAGTGCTCCATCGACGTGCGACGGCCATCGCTGGTTACCCACCCGTGGCTGATAGAATGCTAATCCTGGTTTAATAGGTGTGCTGTTCGCTAACAACAGCTGAAGGTGGCTGCTCAATTATTCATTAGAATACAGGAAACATTATAATGTTAGCAAGGGTGACTTTGCGGTGGTGTCAACAAGTCAGAGTATGGTTTTGGAACCTAAGCCCCTTTAATAACAGTAATATAATGTCCCACAAATGTGTCATCTGGGGAAACAAAATGTTATTTCACTATGTCTTTAAAGGGGTGAAAAAAGGCAGCTTCTATAACCGTTAATCAAGAAACTCTATGCTAAACACATTGTTAAGCATATGCATATGCTATGCTAAACACTAGGGGTGTAACGATACACAAAAGTCACGATTCGGTACGTACCTTGGTTTTTAAGTCACGGTTCGGTATGTCTTTCGGTACAGAAGTTTTTATTATTTTATTTTTATTAAACAATTGGATTTTGATTTGATTTATTAAATTGTATCAAACAAATGCCTTACACAAAAGACAATTAAATACAAATCAAATACAATTGAGGATAAAAACACAATAAAGTCCAGGACTTATTTCCATTGTGGTCCTCAACACAAAACATCAGGACAAGACAAGACACTCACAGTGTGTGTGATAAGCAATAAAAACTTTATAAAAAAAAAAAAAATCGAACCGTTAGACCCGTACCAAAAAATGTTGGTACGAATGAGTGTATCGTTACACCCCTACTAAACACATTGTTTAGCATAGAGATTGAGTGTAGAGAAAGATGAATGTTAAATATCAATGTTGATGCGCACCTACATGCAACTCTTTACTCTCTCCTTGTTTGTCAAATATGCACGTATGCATTTAAAATCAATAAACATAAATAGTACATTCAATATCACTACATTAATTCACAATCAACCATCCCGCCCCAGATTAAGTATTTTAATAAAACATCATTACAATGTATTCAAAATGGCGACTCCGAAATCAAACATGACCTCATCAAGCTTCATTAAGGACTCCTAGTCTGTTCCCATGTTTGGGAAACAGATCCATCCAATCAGGACGGGAAGACATTCAGATACATGGGCAAAGCCTCCTAACATGCAATCAGTGTTACAGGCAGATCCTATAACTATAGCCATGATATTTTAACATGAGGATGTAAAGTCTGCGATTAGCTTGAAAAGAAGGTTTCATCACCAGTAGGACACACGCAATGCACATGGGTTACTGGAGCAGTAGGGATGTTTTAGAGAAAGACAAATGAGGTGTTTAGCATAAGCAACGTACAGTTAATTGTTATTGATATGTAATTAAGGTGCAATTAGGTACACGTCTTAGTTTAAGGATGCCGATACACATAGGGTGTATCGGCAACTGCAGATATCCCACCGCTGCTTACATGCCAGCTGGTGCCACACATGAGCACACACACGCACACACAGACAGAAATGCATGTGCACACACACACACACACACACACACACACACACACGGAAATGCATATACACCCCCTACCATTACCCCATCACCCTTACCACCACCCCTACCACCACCCCATCACCACCCCTACCACCACTCCATCACCACCCCCCACCTCCCCTACCACCACCCCACCACCCCTACCACCACCACCCCATCACCACCCCTACCACCACCACCACCCCACCACCCCTACCACCACCCCATCACCCCTACCATCACTCCATCACCCCTACCACCACCCCATCACATCACCCCATCACCCCTATCATCACCCCATCACCCCATCACCCCTACCATCACCCCTATCACCACCCCTACCATCACCCCTATCACCCCTACCATTACTCACTCCATCACCAATCACTCCATCACTATGCCTACCATCACTCCATCACTCCTATCATCACCCCTACCATCACCCCTAACATCACTCCATCACCACCCCTACCATTACTCCTATCACCCCTACCATCACCCTACCGTCCTCCCGATTCCCCAGTGTCAGTGGTGGCATAAACCACGGCGAGGAAACCCTCAATGGTATTGGTAACGTGTGTTTGGGTCGCGGGAGGCCCACTAATGCCTCGGCTAGAGAAAATGTTTGCTTCCAGATTAGCAGAACTGCAGTAGGACCATTGGTGACAGATATGAAAATTCATGAGAACACCGAAGAGGGAGGGAGAGGGAGGGAAGGAGAAAAATAAATAAAGTAATAAGTGATGTAAATTCATTATAACTCCAAATACGGACGTCCCATTTGGTTGCTATGCCAACCGTCACCGTTGGGGAGCCAGCCTGGTGAAATGTGTGTGTGTGTTTGTGTGTTCTTACATCCAATGAGTAGATGTGTATGTGTGTGATTGTGTTATACATCTAATGATATGGGGATTCATGTGGATTAATGATTTTGTGTGTGTGTGTGTGTGTGTGTGTGTGTGTGTGTGTGTGTGAGTAGAACATGATTCTCATTAATTGTGTTTTAGGAGCAAGGCACAGATGCGGTGGATTTGTCTTATTATGTAAGACACGACCAACAATGCACACACACATGCACACACACACACACACACACACACACACACATCAAATGTTGCATCAATCACTCCCAGTGTCTGTTTTTAGGGTTCACTTCCTCTTCCTGTGACAGCAGAGACGTTATATTTAGCCACCATCTGTACCTTACACACACACACACACACACACACACACACACACATACACACACAGACACACACAAACACGCACGCGCGAGCGTGGACACGCATGCACGCAGCGCGGGTGGACACACATACGCAAACACACACAAGGCAGGAAATTCTGAATAATTTGTTGGAACACAATATTGACAAGCATGAAATGCTCCTCTCTCCCTTTCTAACTTCCTGCCTTTCACCCTCTTCCTCTCTGTCCGACCAATCTCTTCCTCACCACCATCTCATCCCCTTTAATGCCCTGCACTCGGCTCAACTGCCAGAACACCGTTTATGTCTAAACACAGATCCCATTAATCTGAGCATTTGATATATCACACCCACTCTTATTTCTATTTTCTCGTCCTCACAGCAATATTGATTACTCCCTCTGACAAATGTTAACACATACACACACACACATGCACACACATGCACACGCACATGAATATAGACACACAGAATGCAAATTTGCCAATGTACCTGTTATGCATTTATGACAGCTCAGAGTGAACAACGGAATAGACAATTTGTCGTTCTCAATTGAACCCATGTGTGCGGAGGTGTGAAATGTGAATTTAAATTCCAATGAATTGAAATATCATGGCCACATTGTTACATAGATGAATAATGTCAAACACTCATGTGAGGCAGCCACATACATTTGTTTGATCCTCTATATTATCTGATTACTATCTAAATGTATTAAGGTCAACAGATTTTGTCTTGCATAATCGAGTCGACATAAAATATGTATCTTTTTCATCCCGGCACCACCAAAGATAGGCACCATCAACTTAATCAATATCCACTATATACAAGTACCCCTATGCATATCACAAAATGAGGCAACGCAATGAAAAAAAACTGCACAGCGCAAACAATGACGTGACAACCTAAACATGGGACAGCAGCAGGACTAAGGCTATAGCCTATCTGCAAGAAATTAATTTCTTAATGTTGTTTTCTAGAAACACCAGTCTATCAACTTAATCTGGATCAGGTGCGGCTCTTTTTATTCACGGTGTTACCTGCGGTGGTTCGGAGCGCACAGACGTGCCTGGCAAACACAGGTAGTTGCGCGTCAATGTTGAGAGAAGAGGGTATTTGTTGCAGCCCATGTCTCTCCACCAATGCAGCGTGTTGCTGTCTGTGGGGATGACTTGGGGTCGCAATTTTCCGCTCAGGCTGGCTGCTCTGTGCGTTATCCATTTTCAAAACAGGATATACTATTCTATTATTCGCTTGATAAGAGTGCCCGCGAATGCATGAGATCACAAACAATGAAATAAAAACCAAAACGGTCTAATCATAGACGGTAAAAAATGCGCTACACAACATGGCACTTTAAAAACCAAATTGTTTATATATTTTCGAATACGGATATTTCACGTCATGTGAAATACAGCCTTACTAGCTATAGAGCTGTAATGGGTCCCCAGGGACTGGGCTGTGGCCCCCCACTGCACCTAGAGATCAAATGCAGGGGTCACATGATGTTTTATAGTACTTGTACTAGTAAAACATTGATTTGAATGTGAAAAAATTTATATTCAATAGATCATTATTTAACCAATCAGCATTTAGCAGATAACAATTAAAATATGCCTTGCTGTAAATTCGCCAAACTTTGTATTAGGCACAGTGTCTAATTTTAATTGGCCAAATATATTTCGATGGTTCTGCATTGGCTATGCATTCACTTCATCCATTTAACAACCACTTGCTAGTCAATCGCACTGCTTGTTTTTCTGTTAAGAGTGCTCTAAGCTGCTGTCATGAGCACAGTATATTATAGTGACTGACAGTTTCTTCAATTGGTTCTAACACTAATCAAATGAAATCAGAGGCAAGGGAATTTAAAGAAACCATGAGAAAAATATATGAGGGAGTTGTACTTGAATAATGCATTTTAGTCAACGTCTATTGGATTTTCTGATGGTGGATTACTTTCATGAGTGTTTTTGTACAAATTCTAAACATAATTGGCAATTAGTGAAGCTGTGGATGTGTCAGGCATTACCTGTTTTCATACGCAAGAAGCACAAGAGAAGGACCCAATTATTTTTCTTATATTTTCTTCTTTGAATATTTGAAATGAGGAATGCAGGTTTAGCTTTAGTTTTTTTTTCAACCAATGGCAGGAGTGATGTTCCTTCCTTTCTGTCTGCGCCTTTCACACAATCCACTGCAACGTGAACTTATCTAGATATTACCCAGGAGACCTGTATCCAAGAAGGAAGATGTCAGAATGAGTTGGACCGGACATTGAACAGCTTTTTCCCTGCCAGCACTGTAGTAGAATGTCTGTGTGATGTCTGATTGGGCCCATGTTCTGATAGAGCAGGTTATTGTCCGGAGAATCAAAGCGACTCAATCCGGTCTTACATACTCCGTCGGTACTACATCAGTGGCGGTAATTGCAAAGAAGAAGAAGAGGAAAAATGCACAGAGAGGGTTGATGCAGTTTCTCTCGTCGGATGACTGGCGCCAAACTCCAAGGAACAGCCAGAGGAGAAGAAGTTATCAACGCGAGAACAGTCATCATTACGGATGAGTCGGTCGTCTTGTCGGCCATCTTGGATGTGCTGTAAACAAAGGAGTGTGATTTCCGAAGCGGACATTACGCGTCATTTCCTGCCTTGTGCAGGCTCCACCCAGGCGCCACCCCTCGCCTAAACCAAACGAGTATTGACAGCATGCGAGGACGCGTTTGACACAGACAATCTCCTGTTGTGTGCAACAAGTATGAAAGGACAACTCTGCACAATGTCCGTACCTGATTATCTTGACATTGTCCAGAGTCCATATACGGCTTATTTATCTCTCTCGTAAGTCCCTTTTACACATAGCTTCCGGGAGATGACTGGGATAACATTGCAGGCATCGCTATTGATTTACACCCTTCACACATGTTCAGGAATATTACAGTCTTGAGCCCTTTCACAAACGGCATAGCAATGCCCGAATCGATGGGCAGATGGACAGTCCAGCAGATGGCGGTAAGGCCATCTGCAATGGCATAAAGACACCAGGACCGATGTATGCGTAAAGTCTGTCACAATTGTTTTCAGGAACATGGCCGTCGAGAAGCTGCTGTTTTTGTCCGGTGCCAATATTCTCGTTTGAGAGACAATTCATGTTTTTACCTGTGATGTACTTGAATCAGAAACACGCATTCGATGCATTAAAAGGGACGTAAAAAAAATGGATTTGGATGCATTGGTGTGTTAAGATCAACAGACGTGGATTTGAATATGTAATCAGCGGGGTCTTTTGATTGGTTAGCACGTATTATGTGAAATGGTCTTATGTCAGGCGGACGCTACTCCACAAGCCTCTCCCGGCAATGTCACTGCTATCATCAACAACAACACACACCTCTCTCTCTCTCTCTCTCTCTCTCTCTCTCTCTCTCTCTCTCTCTCTCTCTCTCTCTCTCTCTCTCTCTCTCTCTCTCTCTCTCTCTCTCTCGCTCTCTCTCTCTCTCTCGCAACATGTTGAATACATAAGGCTGTGCTGACCAGATATGAAAGAGGGGGAGAGGGCAGGAAATGAACACAAAAACGAACATCCATGCTTAACATCCCTTGCCTTGGACACAGTAAAGAAACATCCCAATTGCCCACATACACACACACACACACACACACACACACACACACATGTAAAGTCCATGCAATAATACCAAGGTAAATACACAGTGTCTATATATAGACAATCTGAGTCTTTATCTTGTCTTTATGACCCCTCCTTGTTATGATATGTAAAGGCACTAAATATTGTAAGGTTCAGTCTGACTATTGCCAGACTGTCTGTCTGTAGCTGGGGCTGCCTCCTGGACAGTTTGGCCTGTCAGTATTACTGATCGTTTACATTTGTATTTCGGCTATAAGTCCATAAATGGGGACAGGACAGTCTAGTTGTTAGGGAGTTTGACTCCCGGACTGAAGGGTTCTGGGTTAGATCCCAGACATCCGCAGTCTGTCGGTAGGAATCCTAGAGCAATATGCCTCAGGTAAACCCTCCATGCTACCTAATAATGACATGGGTCACCGCTGAGTCACTTTCCAAAAAATTGCTAAATAATTTGTATAGTAGATTAAAATAAAAACAGATGAAGGAAACATGTCCCCTGTACAGTTCTCCACAGTTCTTGCGAACAAAGGTCATAAACAGAAACGATGATTGTTACCAGGGCAACATGATGGTAGCCACTATACGGTGAGTGACCGCACTGTATCGCACTGTATCTGGGATGATCGGGTATTATTTAGATGCATGCAAAACGAGATGTATATTACACTAAGCCATAGAAAACACCACGGTGCCATTAGCCACCAACAGGGAAACGCAGCCGGGTTACGATTCTGCCTGGACGTAAAAACATTGAAGATGACAGCCATGGGTTATATCCGATTCTGCTCCCACATGAACATTACAGCTTTTTAAACGGTTTACAGCTTTTTAAAAAACGGTTTACTGTTTAGAAAAAGGACAATTTTAACAGATCGGACCATCACATCATGAGAGTATCTGTTTTTAGTCAACTGCGCCTGACTCTTTATGAGACCATTTTGATATTTAGACCTCTCCTGGTTAATGTCCCTGACTGGGTCAGGGAATCCATCTTGACTGTCAATCACATAAATGCAACACTGCAGAATTTCCTCCTCTTTGGCAGTTTTCTGCTCTCGCTCTACAATTCTTGAATCTTACCCACAGCACCTTTAAATTCAATTTAAGTTCCCAACAACTATGACATAGAATGTATGTATATATTGCATGTTTTATGTATATGTGATATCATGGAATGGAATCTAGGATGATAGAATTTTGTAAACTTGTGAGTGAAGAATTGATAACGTTTACACAGATGACAGATGAATCAAAATGCATTGCGCAGTTCTCTCTATCACTGCCAAGACCAGAGGACAGTGAACGGAAGGGATAGGTAGAGAGGCTAAGTCCACACAAACGTGTATACACACGTTTAGAAACACACACCCACACACATTCAGAAACACACACACACACACACAAAAATAAATGGTACTTTGTGTACCATCAGTCACCAGGTGTGGGTCCCTAAGGTTGAAGCATAATAGCCAGGCAATCGAAGTGCCATACTTCACATGCACTGAAGCACTGCATTACTGTTCAGTATCCAGTCCAGAGTACTTACCTTTAGCTGATACAAGGTTTTGAGTAACAGCGAGGGGGCTGGGGCTTCTGATAGCCTGCAGCATTGCTTGGTTCCCAGCAGGAGAGTGGCTGTACCCAGTGGAACGCAACACAATCCATAAGGGCCCTTAGCAGGGGCCCTCACTCTGCCATTTCCTTCCCTAAAACCACATCAAGATGCCCAGATGGCTTTTTACAGCAGTCTGATGTACATCACATGACTCACTAATTGTCCAATAAATTGTGTGTGTGTGTGTGTGTGTGTGTGTATGTGTGTGTGTGTGTGTTTGTGTGTGTGTGTTTGTGTGTGTGTGTGTGTGTGTGTGTGTGTACACTCTACATGTTTGTTTGTTTTTAAAACAGAGAGAAAGGGGGATACTATGTAAGTGTGTTTGTCGTGTGTGTGTGTGTGTGTGTGTGTGTGTCTCTCTGAAAGCTTGAGTACATGTGTGTGCATGAGTCCAAGTGTTGGTTTGAACGTTCCTTTGTGTGTGTGTGTGTGTGTGTGTGTGTGTGTGTGTGTGTGTGCAAAAATGTCCAAACACAGCAGTTAGGCCAGAAGACTCCCCTGTGATATTTGCTTTCCTACTGACATTTGCAAGAAAATGTCAGCTAAAAATACATATCTTAAATAAATTAAGTTAAGTACTCATTAAGCAAATTCAGTGTTTGCTGTGTGTGTGAGCATACAGCAAACCATAACAAATAGACCTAAACATTAACCAACCAAAACCAAATAATTTGTCAGGCAAAGACATTGAAAATGTTACCATAACAGACCAAAACATTAAAACAAATTCTAGATTACATTTCCAAATAAAAGCTCAATATTCATAATCATTTGATCGCTGCTGGGGCCAGGAAATAATTTCAAGATGTCATCATGAGGCAAGACCCTAAATGAATTAGATTACAGTAACACAAGCTGATCTACTGTTCAGTGGTAAAATGGCTGGGGGATACTAATCAAAGTCGGTCAGGAAATTGGGGTATGGGGCCAGTGACTCCTCCCGCCTCTCCCCCACCAACGTAATATGTCCTGGTCAGAGTTTCGTCCCGTCTCATGGTACCATAAGGGCTGAACAATTAATCGATTTCAAACCGACATCGCAATGTAATAGAACGCGATATGCAATTTGCAAAGGCTGAGGACAGTAACAAATCACTTTTTTGTGATTTGATACTGTTACTGACTGGAGATGAGTCGGATTCATATATATTTTTTCAATAGTTAATAAAGATTTTATAATATCAATTAATGCATGAAATTCATCTCAACACATAGGCCTGGCCTAAAGGAAAGAGCAGTTTATATGTTGACTGCTTCCAATGTTGTGTTGGTCATACTATAGAATGATTTATTGCTTGTTTAGTGAATAATACAGAACATAATGACCTTAAAAAAAAAAGAAAAATCACATTCTAAATCGCGATCGCAACATTGGTCAGAATAATCGCAATTCGATTATTTCCCCAAATCGTTCAGCCCTAGGAACCCCACAGTAAAAAAAAGTCCCGTCTGGCAAGAACACATCTGCTGCCATGTTCACATTTCCATGGTGAGAAGGGGATCAATCAGTATGTTCTCGTCAAGGAGGCTATCACCGGCAGAACGGATGATGGTGTTGATGAATAGCGATGCCGATTGCATTGGGCAGAGGAGGGCTTTGGGCGTAGCTCTGAGAAATGAATGAAAGAAGAAGGAGCATTTTTAACCTTTTCCTTTCAGTGTCCTGCGTCATACTTCGGGATTGGACGGTGAGCTGTGAGGTTGCAGCAGGGTAAGATGACCCGGCATGGAGGCGACATTAGCTCAGGAGGTAGAGTGGGTTGGCTGGTAACCGCAAGGTTGGTGGTTCGATCCCCGGCTCCTCCTAGCGTGTCGTGGTGTCCCTGAGAAAGACGCCTCACCCTAATTGCTCTTGACAAGCTGGCTGTCGCCCTGTGTGGTTGACTCCGCCGTGAATGTGTGCATGATTGGATGAATGTCAGTCAACACTGTAAAGCGCTTTGGATATAAGCTCTATATAAAGGGTGTAATCTACGTGATACGCAGGTAGACGCTGCATAACCACTGTGAAAGCTACGGGATTTCCTCACACCTGCTTAAATACCTAAGGATTTGGTTTGGTGACAGAACTTTATCCCTTACAAATAATTTTTTGAAGAATTTTTTCTCAAATAACAGGTCGAGAGATGTGACAGAAAAATGAGAACATACAGAGGGGAATTAGGCAGTGTGAGATGTGTGTGCATAGCACGTGTGTGTTTGAGTGAGTGAGAGCTAGCGGGCAGGTAAGAGTGACGATGAATGAAAGCTGAAAGTGAGCAGAGCAGAGGGAAAGGTTGGCAATGAAGTTGTCAATCTGGCAACAAAGTTGGCCTATTCATTTTACTGCTCCCTATTTGGACCGGTATGGCAACTGTAAAAGCATTAAAAAGCTGTAAAAGCAGGTCTTGGTTCAAGAAAGGTTGAATAACTGTCATCATAGCACACCCACTTTAATAAACTAGACTACACTAATTAAACTATCCAAGATTCAAGGACGAAACAATTATTATAAATAGCAATCGAGAAATCTGTCTAGTGTAATTATTGTGTATCAAGTGATGAGTCTATTTTTGGATCTATCCTGGGATAATATGTTTGTGTTTATGTGTGTGAGTATGTGCGTAAATACAAGTGGGTGTGCGGCGTGTGGGTGGGTGCGTGCATGCATGAGCGTGTTTGCATGCGTGCGTGTAAAGATGATAATTTTCTCTAACGTACACACAGAGAACAGGGTGGGTAGTACCGTGAGAATCACAGCTAAGATGTTACATAAGATCCATATTTTGATTTGTGTTCCCATCATGTTGAAGAGAGAGAGAGAGAGAGAGAGAGAGAGAGAGAGAGAAGGCATGATAGAGAGGCTATGTGTACTTCTTGAATCAAGGTCAGCGCAAGAGGTACACATCACTAGATAGAGATCCATCATAAAAGGTCATTATAATTATATTGTCTCTACTTACAAAGCCCTTACACTTTTTAACAGACAGTTATGAACACCACATCCAGTTGATGCAATACATGCATAACCACCACATGTTACAGGGGAAACAAAAACAACATAATATCATATATTGTATCACACAAAAATAATGTGTGTGAAGCATTGCATATACTGTAGGCATTAATAATGGAATGTATTACAATGTATTACCATCAATTATATTTTTCATTACATATAGGCATTCTTCATACTAATGAAACGTATTAGATACATGGACTAGATATAATAACAGCCAACAGTTCCTTGTGCACTGGGGCACAGTGTGTGATCTCAAATCTCTCACTAGCTTAACGTAGCGGTTGCGGTTGTTTTTGTTTTGCAGCGTGTGGGTGGGTGGTTCTGTGGAATTTGTGGTGGGGGTGGGGGGTCTTCCTGCAAATAACAATCTGGGACCTAACAACCACTAACTGGTAGGAAAGTGTCTGCATCTTCACCTCGTCGGATGTGTTTTTGTAAGTTAGGTTTGTTCTTTGTCAATTATCTGAATTGCTGCGGCAGCACTTAAATTTTCCTTTGGGAAAAAATAAAGTACTCAATCGTTTCTGCCTATGAGAGAAACTTGCTGCATAATTTATATTTTTTAATTGAAGCACTTAAAAGCAGTGGCTTTTCTTATTTTATGAACTTTTATGTTTTAATTGGATTCTTGCACTTTTTGGATAATATCCTCATTGCTGAATGCACTTACTGTAATTCGCTGTGGACAAAAGCGTCTGCTAAATAAAGGTAATGTAACAAGACCCAACAACGCCTCATCATTTTCTTTTTTGTGATTATCAGTAACTTTTATGGTTTTGGACCAATCAGATTTCTATGGGTGTGGCTCACATACGATTGAAGATTGAAATAGACTTGAGGTCTACTGTGCTCTATTGTAGATCTACAACCTTTGAAATACAACGGTAGGCCAAGGAAAACAATCCGCAAGGTCCTTTTTATAAGCGGCAAAAGCCAGAACCTGGCGTGGTTATGGTCCAGCCTCTTTGACATCGGGAAGATTAAGTCCTTCCGTCTTGTTAAAATGTCCTTATATGGGCTCCTCGATGACTTCCCGTTAATTTCCGCTCGGTGTGCAGGTGTGAACGGGGAGGTTGGGTTGGCAGGGAATACTTAAAATAGGACTCATTTTCCCAGCGATGTGACAGTCACATCTAATATATACAGTGCTGAGTGGGCACAAGAGAACCGCACACTTGGTACGTCTCCACTGACCGAAATAGGGTGTTCTCAAGCCTTGTTTTCGGGGCAACCACCTGTCCTACAAGGGTTTAATTTCAATGCAGCAAAAAATACCACTCATAAGATTCATCACAGGATTGTTGTCGTTAAATCCGGAAGAATAAATTTATTTACCGCTACAGTCCCAAGCCCTATTCCATTACTCACCGTTGCTACACTGTGTTGACTCGGGAGTGTCAGTGTCTCAGTAGATATTTTGGTAAGGAGATAACTTTGTGAAGGTTTAAAAGTGTTTAAAAGTGTAAGAAGGGAACACGCAAAACAGTTGCGCAAAACAGAGTGAAATGGAGAAACAGAAAGGCTGGACAAACTAGAGAGGCTGCAGAATGTTCCAGCAGCACAATGTGGTCAGGGCTGAGAGGATGACCTCAGTGTTTTTTTTATTTACAGTCCATGGCATAGAAAGCCCTCATAGAATGACCATGGAAAGGTCAGACGTTCCGACCACTTCATTCGACATTGCAGAACTTCTACTATAATAGCATTAAGTGGATGCTACTTTTAGACAAAGCGACTTAGAGTGAATTCAGGTGCAGGTCAGTCAGTTTTACCTAGGAGTCGAACAACTGACCGGATCCTTGAACTGAAACACCCTTTTGTTTTGTTCATTGAAGGTTGAATAGAACAATTTGTCAGCCAGGCAGACACATACAATGAAAATGAAAATAGTCCCAAGAAAAAAAAAAATCTATGAATTATCCATCTTTTTTTTTTCACAATGATAGAAATAACTACTAAAGTACCAACTTTAGTTAACACTGGTGAATACGCACAGAGAATATGAAGCACTACAGGACTGTTACTGACATTAATCCTAACCAAACGTCACAACCAGCTCCACGCATTGACCAGATGAGCACACACCACAGCTTCTCATAGCAACCTGCAGTCAGTGTGGATTTGTTTTCTAAATGCAATCTTTATGTACGGTATATGTAAAGCAGGCCAGGTGACTGGTCTACATACGACTACCCAGAATGCCATGTGTGTCTGTTGAAACACTATAATACACAGAGACAATACAGTAAAGGTCTAAACACACCAAAGCAGAACTCTCTTTTTTTACACCTAGCCATATTAAATCCCACCCGGACTCACTCATCCAGGCTGTTGAAAATTATCAGCTCGCAAAACAAAAACGCCTCACATTGCCAGTCGGGGGTGGAATAAATAGAACCCTCGCAAAAGAGGAGCACCATGGAGAGAGGAGGGGGCTGGGGATGTGTGTGTGTGTGTGTGTGTGTGTGTGTGTGTGTGTGTGTGTGTGTGTGTGTTTTTTGTCAACAGACACTTAATCCAAAGAGACCGTTGATTTCAAATCCATGTCACTCAGAAGCAGGTAGGGGTCGGGCAACTTGCTCAATGGTCCCTACGGGTTGTCTGCAGACACTGGGTATAAAACCCGGTACTTTCGTCTGGGAGTCAAACACTACGGCACACTACACTATCCTGTCGACATTTAACTAAACTAACTTGGTTTTAAAATAACTGTCACAATGATAACGCCAACGACTAAATGACCAACTAGGGGGTGGTGACGGATGGATATACACGAATGATGAACGTCAAACAGATAAAACAGAACCGTTACTCTAATCCTTATTCATCATCTTCAGAATTAAACCAGCCGTAATAATCTAGATTTGAAAAAGTATCCAACCAGAACATTCCCAATCCCCCTTTCAGGCATTCCTCCAAAGCCACTCCCCCAAATAATGTGACTAGACTGCTACCTTTGGCAACAGGTCTGCCTATCCTTGTGGAAGACTCCGTTCATGCGCATGAGTGCACGGTCAGAGTCCACACAGGTGGAAGGTAGACAGACAGTAAAGAGATTGGACAGAGAGAGAGTGAGAGAGAGAGGCTATGTGTACTACTTCTATCAAGGTGTGTGTGTGTGTGTGTGTGTGTGTGTGTGTGTGTGTGTGTGTGTGTGTGTGTGTGTGTGTGTGTGTGTGTGTGTGTGTGTGTGTGTGTGTGTGTGTGCGTGTGTGTGTGCGTGCGTGCGTGCATACCTTCCATGACATAGACCAAGGAGCCCACATCTCCCTCCTTGATGATGCAGGAGTCCATCTCGTACTCCACGGGGTACATGCAGTCCACGATCTCCTGGATCTGGGACAGCTCCAGGTTCTTCATGAAGTCATTGTCCAGGATGGCCTCCTTGATCAGCTCCTTAGACCTGCAGCAGAGAGGGGCAGGGTGACAGCCATTTAAATGAGACCTTAGTGGGTTCAATCGTGAGTGTAAAGGGAACTGCAGGCTAAAGGGAACGACAGACTAAATGGAATGTAATGCCCATGAAGAGGCATTGCTCGTTATAAAGAATAAGAACATTAAAGAAGAGGAAAAAGAAAAGAGACAAAAAAGACCATAAGATGAAATGACTAAATAGCATCATGTAAAATTCAGTAGTTCAGTAGAAGACAAGATTGTGCAATGGTTTACAATTAAAAAGCAGTTACACTGGATCACAGAAGCTCCCTAAGCTATGGCTGTCCATAGGGTCACGACACACACACACACACACACACACACACACACAAACGCACGCACGCACACAGGCAGGCAGGCAGGCACACACACACACACACACGTACAGGAACATAGTATAGTATTTGGGAGAAAGAAAAGTGCAAAAATGAGAGACAGCAGGAGGGTGAGAGAACAGAATGAGAGAAAGAGGGGGGGGGCTGAATGGAGAGAAAGAATAAGAGAACGGGATGGAGAGAGAGAAAGAGAGTGGGATGAAGAGAAAAAAGCAGAATGAGTAGGAGGGAGAGTGATGGAGGCGCAGAGGGGCGAAGCATAATAAAACTGGAGCGAGGGTAGAGAGAAAGAGAGAAAATAAAATGAATGTATTGTCTTTGTGTTACGGGGATGCAGAGGACATCTGTACACCCTGCAGGCTGGTGTAGTGCGGCGATGGAGAGGTAATATAAATAAGCTGCTTGGCGGCAACTGCGTTCACCCTCTGGGTGAGAACCTGTTGCGTCCTCCGTAGAAATATTATTCTGAAAATATTATTCTAGTATTCTACTGCTAAAGTTAACGGAACACACTGTATTGGGTTCAAGGCTTATACTACGCTTTACTAACTCTTACATTTATTTTTTGATTTATTTGAGGTCTAATAGTCACAACAACAAGTGTTGTGTGATGCAGGCTAAGGGTGTGGTTTCATCCAGTTTTTCTCCCAGATTGATCGAGTGAGACATGAGTTATGCAATAGTGAACAAAACCGAAGCGCAGTCATCCCTAAAATACCATCCCTAAAATACAAAGTGTCCTGCTATGGGTTCTGGCTCCACCCAGGGCTCAGACGTCAACGCAAGTCTGGTAATATTTTAGCTATTGAGCAAGCTGACTTTAGGTTGGATATACAACATTATACAACATTGCATTATACAGCATTGTCGTTTTTCTATACATAACAGTGAACAGATCATGTAATATTTACTTTTTAGGGATTTAGCAGAAGCTTTTATTGAAAGGGGCTGAATTCAGATTCAGACTTTTTTATATTTACATCAGAATCAGTTTAACCAACGACGGCGCCAACTTTATTTTTTCAAACCAACAAAATACAATGTAGTGCAACATGTTCAGCATTCCACGCTCCCCTCTTCATTCACATTCTGGTTTCTGAGCTCGTACTGAACGCCTACATCTGCTTTTATTCGTTATCTCAGGGGAGGAGATGGAGCTCACACCATAATTGGCCCAAAACTAATCCGAAACTTTTGTTATTGTTAAACTGTCAAAAACTAAGAATTAATTATGCAAGTAATAACATTTCTGCCTGACAACTAAGAAATAGGTTCAAGCGCTAATGGTTTGTTGTTATTCTGTAAGCCTTTCATTGTAAGCCCTTTGTAGACTTGAGCAATGTTTGAGTTTGTATTTATATCTTATTTTGTTTCAAATTATTGATATTCTTTTCTCCCAGTCCCTCTAGCGTGGTGGCTCTATCCTGGACTCCTTCAGTCCCCTCACCGGGTGGGATTGTCAGCTGAGTACGGAGCAATATCAGCATCATGAGTTGCACAGAGATTATAAAAACAATAGTGTGAGAATGAATACATCTTGAATAGGGACTAAATGGACTGCAGAAAGTAGCAGCTTTAAAACATCTTGGCTTACATCAAAGCCTAATAAATCACAATTTAACCAGAAATGGGGGACCGATTATTGTGATGCACAGTGCTCATCCTTTAGATAAAAATGACTTCAATTATGAATGGGTGATACCTTGACTGAAGCTACATTTCTTGGTGCAACATGGGAAGGAACGGGAACAAATATAAACTGCTTTGGGTCTCACTGCATGTAGACTAAACCTGACCTTTGAACAAGACTTAAAATAAATAGCAGGCTTTCCTCTAAAGCTCAAAAGATAAAGCATTAATCCTGATGCTTGTTTTGAGTACTGTACACTTGTACACAGATTAAGAAGCAGACATTAGGATTAATGGCATTGTTAAATAAGGTATCCAGCTTGCTGTTTTATGAGTGCTGTGAAATTGCACACTTCCAGATAACGAAGATTCAAAATAAATGAATAGGAAAAGGTATAAATAACCATTGGACCATAAAATTGTTAATTCTACCTTGAAAATTCAAAGCCAAGAAGAAAATACTAAAATTCTGTAATGTGTGCTTATTTCAGTGTCGTTAGGCTCTGTCATTCTGTCTTGTGTTGTGTACTTCTGGTGTGTGTGTGTGTGTGTGTGTGTGTGTGTGTGTGTGTGTGTGTGTGTGTCTAAAAAAATAAATGTGTGTTTGTGTGTTTGAATGAATGTGTGTGAAGCACTGATACTAGACCCCTGAGTAGGTTGTCAGCAAAAAAGTCAAATTACTGCCAAGCTGAGATCACTTTTGTCCATAATAAAGATTAAGTAGGTGCTAATATAATTAATTCATGAGTCAATATCAGAGAGAGAGAGAGAGAGAGCGAGAGAGAGAGAGAGAGAGAGAGAGAGAGAGAGAGAGAGAGAGAGAGAGAGAGAGAGTCAAGAGAAAGCGATGGGGGAGAATTAAATCAACATTGAGAGGACTGGCATGCATAATTCAGGTCTGTAAAGTCTAATTTGGTGGTTTTGGTGGAACGAGAACAGGAGAGGAGGCCTATGGAGCATGTTAGGTCTTCAGATATGACCTTCTGAGGCCAGAAAACACTCCCTCTCTTTTCTCTCTCTCTCTCTGCTATATATGGTGGCATTTATAACAATCTGTTTTCTTTCACTGATATAACTCATTATGCTAACACACACACACACACACACACACACACACACACACACACACACACAGGGCCGTTTCTAGCTGTTTGGGGGCCCTATGCAAGATACTATTTGGGGGCCCCTATTTTTTCAAATTCTGAGGTAGAGATTCCTATCTTTTTCATATATTCTGTGACGATGCAGCAGTCTGTTACATTTTAAGAGGAAAGCAGGCTAGAGTACATTAATAAATGCAACAGATACAGTATGTTCTTGAAAAATGATTAATGTAAACTTTGAGGTGGCATAAGAAGGTGGCATAACATAAAAAAAACTTTAACCCACCATTCCGAAACAGTAAAAAATAAATAACTAAACTTACTTCAGTGTTTCCCCTAGATTTTTTTGTAGCAGTGGTGCTGTGAGTTGGTAACCTAGCAACGCTAGGGGGGTCCAGGGGCATGCCCCCCCGGAAGAAAATTGTAAAAAAATAACCCTTTAAATGGTTACTTCTGGTGATATTTTTTTAGGAAAAATTTAGATTGAGCTTCCAAATCTGACATAGCAACCAACAGAGTCAAGGTATCTGCTGAGACCAGATCATTGTGCAAATGTGCCTTGAACTTGGCAGAAACTAAGTTCATCTTTTATGTTCATTTTCAGCTATTTCTTTGATATTTATCATAAGCCTTAGAAAAAATAGATGAAATTTTATTTTATTTTTTTGGGGGGGGGGGGCCCTGGTGGCTGTGGGGCCCTATGCAGCCGCATAGTCTGCATATAGCAAGAAACGGCTCTGCACACACACTCTCTGTGGGGGATTGAGTATGACTGGTCCTTTGTGTACACATTCTACATTCACGCTCTCATTTCCTGTGCCCCAGACAAATGTGTCCCCCTCCACATTAGAGTAAACAAAGAAACGTTTCCGTAAATGGAGAAAGTATGTGTTACGGAGAGAGAGAGCGAGAGAGAGAGTGAGAGAGAGAGATAGACAGAGAGAGAGGGAAATACAGATAGGGAGATAGCCAGAGAGAGAGAGAGAGAGAGAGAGAGAGAGAGAGAGAGAGAGAAAGAGAGCATGCCTGGTTTCAACACCCACACTGTATGACATGTGCATCCTCATACGCACTTTGCACATGAGTGTGCCGTTCCTCTCAAGAGAAAATCTTGTAGCACGCTCGACACACACTTCATCAACACCAGGCGAGTGCATGACCCACAGCACGCCGCGTCCACGAGGCCATATCGCCGACGGTAACGAGGAGATTGCCGGCTCCATTGTTACAATGAAGTGAGGCTTTGGAGTGCATCCCATTCCATTAAAAACACACTGTGCAATCGGGCACTTTGATATGCACTTGATATGCGCACTAATCAAATAATATGTCCCTTTAGTGTGTAGGAACCCAAGTGCACTTGAGCAACTGTGCATAAGGAAACAGGGGAACATATGCGGGGAGTGAAATGTCCTTGAGATGTGGTATTTCCATATCGGGGGGTGAAAATATGAAATATTTTTGTCTATGTATGTTGCAAACCTCTTCAAGCGCTTTTGTTTTGAACATTCAAACTCCCACATTGCCTCAACAGTGAGAGATCATGGATGGCAGCAGTCTGGAACGTCTTGTCACACAGGAAGGGACACGTGACAGTGGAAACACCCACCTCAGTTCACCTGAGATAACAGTGCACAAGTGGTTAATGTGGAGCGAAATTAAATTATTATTTTAATGTGGTTGCCATCATTGTCTCATTGGATCGAGTAGACACAGCAACTTTAACACCATTTTATCTAGCATATAAAGTCTAATAAACTGTTTTATTAATAGGCAGTTAGAGTCTCACAATTCTCAACAGTTATAACAGCATGTATAATTATTGTGCCAAGTCAAACTCTTAACTAATCAATCAAATCTATCAAACACTATCAAAGTCTTTTTCTTTGTCATTGTTGAATTTCTTTGAATAAGTGTATGAAATGTACGATGAAAATTGTCTAGCAATTTCGCCAAGCAAATATCAAGAAATAGGTTGCAGTTCGTCTTTCGACTCGCTTGCAAAATCCACGATGGGACTGAGGAATGAAGACAGCTCCGGCGACTTTTTATAGTTCAAAATCGCTGTCAATCAAATGGAAACTCAGTCTTTCGCAGACCCTCCAATCATCACGCAGAAGCCCAGCGTCCAGGCCAGCCCACTCCTCCATTCACCCCCAGAGACGCTGAGCGTCCGTGGGAGGGACATAATCGCAGCATTATCCAATGACCGTCGACTTTCGACCCACTAAGAAAAGCTATTCTATGCAGCCCCATTGAAGTGGATGCGGACGCTGAGCTTCAACAGGCAAATGCACTGTGACGCTATGGAAATGTATGAGAAGGAAATTGAGTCAGTCGACCTGCGATAAGCAGCTGATTCTGAACAAACTTGTCTTCGAGATGGACGTGTTCTAACGCATTTTTAGTCAATGAAATGTTAACACAACAGTACATATTTGACCATTTAATTTTTTTAATTTTAGGGGAAGCTGAGCTTCCCTTGCAGTCTTAGAGAAATCGCCACTGTAACCCATATATGGTCACAACCAAATATGGATGTCGGCATGTGGATCACGTTGAGCGCACACAAATTGCTTAATAACAGGCATCCACAGGCTGTGAAATACCTTTATTGAGACATATGCGTTTTGGGTGACCTTTTCTCCTAGAAAGAAAGTAGTTTGGTTTTAACCACAGCCCAGTTACCGGCATTTGAGAACCACAGATTTAGACTGCAACATTAGAATGGCTATTATGTCTTATGTGTCACCACTCTGTGTTTAATGAGGCTATTAGCGGATAAAACCACCACTTCCCCATTTTCCACCATTTCCCTCGGCCCTTGTTCACCAGGAATACATTTAGCAAGTTATGTTATCAGCATTGGCACGTTGAACGTGTCTGGTTCAGGTTCGGAGTGGGTGTGCATATACTCAACTTTGCCAAACTGTGTTGGAGAAAGTTCACAAAGCTGTACTTTGCACCACAAAGTGTTGGAGCAGCCTACACAGACGGTCTGAAATAGAAGTACGCACGCAGATACGGCGCACGCACACGCTGACTTCCAGGAGTAGTAAATGAAACGCTGTCAGGCGATGCTTCGACAGGGTGGGCTGGCGTGGGTGGGCACAAAGCGGATGCACCCCTCTGCTTATTGGTTCTAGACAGTGTTCTAGACACGGAGGCAGAGGCTCACATCTGGGTGCTCACCCACCCACCCACACATGCACTCTAACACACACACACACACACACACACACACACACACACATACACACACACACACACACACACACACACACACACACACACACACACACACACATATAAAAACAATTGGTGAGCTGGAACAAAAATCCAGTCAACACAAGCCTTAGTTTCAGCACACACACCTACACCTACACATACACACATACATACACACAGACACACAAACACACACAAATTATGAAACACACACACACACACAAATTATAAAACACACATGCACACATAAACACAAATGCATGCACACACACACACACACACACACACACAATCAAAAACAATGTAGCCTAGCTCTGAAAATAAGCCAATGTAGCTCTTGTAGACACAGAAACACACAGTGAATAATGTTAGTAATACCTCTTGGTATGATGCTAGCACTGCTGAGTGCTGGCCTTGGCTTGACCGATACGTTTAAAGGTCCCATGGCATTTCACTTTATGAGGTTTTCTAACATTAATATGAGTTCCCCTAGCCTGCCTATGGTCCCCCAGTAGCTAAAAATTGAGTTGGGTGTAAAACAAGCAGTAGGTATGTTGCTCCGCCTTTGAAAAAATGAACGCTCAAACGCGCAGATTTGGGATCTGGCTCCATATGTCATCATATGGGGCCAGGTTACCTCCCCTTTCTCTGCTTGGCCCGCCTAGAGAATTTGGCCCACCAATGAGACAATGAGCTAGGACCGTGAGAGCGCCACATGTGTGTGTGTGTGAATACACACACTGTAAGGCAAGTGTTCTTTGTTATTTGGATAACCATTATGCTGTTGGTGTTATGGCGCATAACACGCAACACAATAACGCAAGCTTGCATAAAGCTCCCATTTGGTGAAAAGACTAGACTGCGTCGGGTTCTCTGAGGTCTCTGGTATTTCCACAACAAGATTCGTAGGGTGGGATATCTCGGCCATGGTTGAGAAGGAATTGGGAACCGCGACATGGAGGAGAAAAGGATTGTTGCCCAGGATTGTCCACCGGAGCCCCGCTGCCCGCTGAACGCTGCCCGTTGCCCGGGGTTGTCTCCCACTGGAGCCCCGCTGCCCGTTGCCTGGGGTTGTCTCCCGCCGGAGCCCCGCTGCCCGCTACCGCGGCAGCGGGCAGCGGGGCTCTGGCAGGAGACAACCCCGGGCAACAATCCCTTTCTCCTCCATTTTGCGGTTCAGTCTGAGAACCCGACGCAGTCGTTTGAGATTCATAATATCATCCGGAGGCGCAAACAGCTTTTTACCATGATAATATATATTATATTATATAGATATCTAAATATAATATTATGTTATTTAGATATAGAGCTCCAGGACTCCCGCCGCATGGTACCGTGGCCGCAAGCTGCTCAGGGCCACACCCCCACCCTCCACCTTGAAACCGCCTCTAAAAACGGCACGTTTGTGGAGGGCTCATTGTGGGACTGGCTCATAGTGGCTGTAACTCTGCACCAAGCCTGAATTTCTTGAACGTCTTCAAGTACTGTATTAGGGGCCCACTAACGCATCCATAAAATAACATGCCATGGGACCTTTAAGCTTTCATCGGCAAAGCCAAAGCAGGGAGAGCCAGCCAGAGCCAGGGAAAGAGAATCCAAGGATATATAGAGAGACAGATAGAAAAAGGGAAGAGGTGGAGAGAGAGGGCCATGAATAGAGAGGAATGGAAAGGTAGGTGCCCTTTGCCCTCTAACACATCAAACAAAAACAAACAAAAAAAACCTTACAGGAGAGGATTTATTTCGCCCAACGACGATGGTGAACTCAGTGCATCCATGTGGCGCTTTTCTGACCTTGGACCAGTCAAAGCACTTCATTACTTACAATGAGTGGCTTGCATTCACCCATTCATACACCGACGGGGGGTGTCAACCATGCAAGGGAACAACCAGCTCATCAAGAGGAGCTATGGGCTAGGCGTCTCGCTCGGGGACGGCTCCACACTTATCTAGGGGGAGCTGGGGATCGAACCAGCACCCTGCCTTTTCCTGAGCCACTGACGTATGTTAGGATCAGAGTCCTTCGTCATCACTCACTCATCCGACCGTGGACGTCACATCCCAGCTGTGTCGGGGCCCGGGTCATAATAGCCCCTGACACGCCCCACTGGCCTGTCTGCCAGTGCCGGCCCGTGTTCCATGCGAGTCAGTGTTCCATCGCCCCCCCCCCTGAGTGGGGGGCGATGAGTGGCCAGCTCAGGGGGGCGAGACTGGGGCGCGAGACTCGCAAATAACAGATTGATCATCATGTTGTGTCTAAAGAAACCCATTCAGTGGCTGAGTCCCTCCCTCCACCCCTCGACCCGCTGGCAGTGGCGGGGTGGTGTGAGACATTATGCAGTGCTGTGGCCTGGGGGGAGGAGAGGTAGGCCGGGGTCTTTAGAGAGTGCTGGGTTATGACCGACATATCAGTCTGCTCTTTTCCCAGCTCCCTGTATACCGCCGGTCCATGTGCATGTTCACACACACACACACACACACACACTGACTCATGCGTACACACACACACAACACACACACACACACACTCACTCACGCGCACACACACTTTTGCATACACACACATTCACTAACGCGAAAAACACCCAGATACGCACACACTCAGGCACACACACATACACACGCACTCACGCATAGACACACACACCCACTCACGCACACACACACACACACACACTCACTCACATATACGCATACACACACCCACACACACTCTTTGGTAAACACACACACACCCCGTTCCACACACACACACACACACACACACACACACACACACACACAGTTCCAACAGGCTGCCTATGGCAGCTACAAACAGATGTAACACATTCAGCTGCAATGTGCTCAACCCGAGATGGGAAGAATTAGTACACTCAATGTCGGTAAAGAGTTCTGCCGTGTCCCACGCAACAATCAAAGACATAATTTTTCATTAGATATTCAAGGATTTCGTATACAAACCACTTGAGAAGCATTTACTTATTTGGACTAGGTTCCCTGCGCATGCAGGAAATCATCCGTAGATACTTATCATCCGTAGTAGGTATCTACTTTGAAGAAGTATCGTTTTTTTCTTGTTAAACCACCATTTATCAGCCACAGAGGGAGAGATCGAGATTTAAGGAGGGTCTTTCTACATTTACAGAGGAACGATATACGCATGCCGATAGTTCACATTAGTTTTTTTTTTTTTTTGCTATCAGCTGACATCTCAAGACGTCAGTGTATTCTCTCACACAAACACACACCTGTAGTGTATTGCTGTAGTAAGCAGCAACTTACAAAGCACATTATTGAGTTGAAATGGAAAATGGCACTTTTATATTACATTGGTGTTCTCTCTTCCCGCCTTTTGTGTCTGCTAATCTCAGATATAGAAAAATAATTCTAAGCGATGATTGGGGAAACTAAAATACTATTAACTGTTTTCAAAGTACTGTTGTCTTTTTTGTATCTTGCACTATTTACTCAGAACTGCCAAATTGACAAATGACTGCTGGATATGATGGTAACAAAAACACAATCAAAAGGACTGGCTCAAGGGAATGAGCCTCAGGGAATCTGACTTATCAGTCAAATCAGTCAAAACAAAGGCCAACTTCCTGCTCGTTATTATAATAATTAGTCATCGGAAATGAATAAAGATCTTGTAAATGTCACGTAAGATGAGAGATTGATCTAATGGGCAACCGTCAAACTAAAACAGATTTGTTAAGTAATCCAACCATAAATATATTCTGAATATTTATAAGTGTAATGTGACGAGCATGGAGGATTCAGTTGGGTTTTCAAAATGCATACGTTACATATGAAACAAGTTTGTGTTAGATTCAAATATATAACAGAATCATCCCTCAAACATCCCAATCTCTCCGTAAGCATTGTCCTCTGTTGAAGCGCTCCTGAGCAAGCCATTGGATCATTCTAAGCACAGTTGCAACGGTGTTCAGTGGAAAACGAAGCATCGGGTATGCAAATATCAAACAAGGATGCTGAATGTGTGCCTTTTCATATTCAAATCGAGAGAGAAAGTACAGCAGT
Organism: Micromesistius poutassou; assembly: GCF_964030765.1. Classification (NCBI taxonomy): domain Eukaryota; kingdom Metazoa; phylum Chordata; class Actinopteri; order Gadiformes; family Gadidae; genus Micromesistius; species Micromesistius poutassou. The sequence goes on along the minus strand of NC_140291.1, from coordinate 5,403,479 downwards.
CATCACCTGAGTACTCTAGGCAAGAATTTGCCAGCAGATTATATCTATCTCTGCATTTGTTTAGATTGGGAGGAGCCCAGATGTGCCATGGCAGAAGGCATATATAGTCCATCTGAATGAATGACATTGAATTGTCTGCCATTAATTACAAAAGGGACCGTCCACCACCTTTGGTATGACAAAATCAAGATCTACAAATCCAAAGATTTAAGAAGGGAGGCATTGTCAGCATTGTCGATCGCACAAAACATAAACACAATCTGTTTGGCGACTTAAATCTTACTTGGCCACGTTTGATTAGCTCTGGTGGTAGCTTGAATTATTCATGCCATGGAAAATAAAAGCCCTGTCATGTATGTCGCTGAGCATCTCTTGTAGTGCTAATTAGCAGATCCAGATGGTTGATTAAAAAAAACACGAAAAAAGGAGGACCTTTAGTATCTGAATCTAGTAGTTCCAAGTCCCGTGTCCAGTGTACCCCCCTCCCCCCTTCTTCTCAGTTATCTCTTATCTAAAGAAAAAGTGCTGCTATAGATATATCATCACACACACAAACACAAACCACGCACAATCGCCTCTGTAACAATTGTTGTTTCAAGAGCAGGCTTGTGAAATCAGATGTGTTATTATATTATTAGGAGTGTGAGCAGCCGAGGGTTTGCTCGGTCGTTGCTTTCTATTTGCTGCTCTGATCGTATTTTGGATTACATTAATGTGAGTCGTTAAGGAGATGGATGCTCTTTTAGTGACTTAATGAGTGAATACGGCACATTGTGTAGCAGATTGGGGTTAGCCGTCTGGTCAAGGATGTTAATCAGTTCCTGTAGGGACATTGGGAAATCAAACCCGAAACCTATAAAACCTGAAAGTCCTAGACCTGAAGCTGGTATCAAAATATGATCAGATCCCATCCTCGAATAGTTATCCGTAAGTGACCGGAATATTTGTCAAAACGCATGACCTGAACTCCTTAGTGTTCAGAGGAAGTAATTGATCACTAAGCCTATTGGACATAATGCATTTTAGGTCAACCTAGAATACATTTAACATTCGCTGTCAACGTCTCTTATCTCTCTAGGATTTAAATCCTGATCATCACTCCCCTCTCTTCCTATAGGCCTAGCTTCCTCCTCGCTGTCCCTGAATGACAGTTGACGCTCGCAAGGTTTGGCGGGATCTCAGTCATCATTTAAAGCGGTGGATTCGACACCAATCTATTTGCGCATTCAGAAATCGTATCATGTGTCGCCAACTGAACGTATTGCCGTTTTTCGCTTAATGACTACTTCGTTCAAAGTGTTTATTATGTCTTCATATAGGCCTAATAGTTAACAGGACTCGGTGACTGAACTTCTAAATGCTTGTTATAATGGTAAACCGAGAACAGCGTGTGATCCTGTCAAGTAGGGAAACTGCTAATGAAATAGTGTTTATATCAGGAGGGGTGGGCGTAAGCCAATTTGACTCCACTTCCAAACGATAATTGGAGGAGGCTTAATTGGCTTCTCTGTTTGTGTTCTCATACACTGGACATGTCAGGGGTTTTGTATTAGAATTTCAAATCCAGTGCAAATCCACTTCTTTCACAGAATGCAAAATTGGACTCGCGCGTGCGCGCGCGCGCACACACACACACACACACACACACACACACACACACACACACACACACACACACACACACACACACACACACACACACACACACAACCTACTCTGGGCTCTTGGCATAGAACGGAAGGGTGACGTGGCTCAGATCGGTGATATCAAAGGCAGTGGGCTCCGCGGATATCGCCTGCCGTTTGCTGCGGTGCTGGTCCCGGTGCAGCACGCTCTGCCGGCGCACCTGTTGAGCAGTGGCCGGTTTGATGACGGAGCGGTACTTATCCAACTCGGTCTGGAGTTTCTGGATCAACTCATCCTTCTGGTCCAGCTCCAGCTCAAGCTCGTCGATGAGCGCGTCCCGCTGCCTCAGTTCCTCGATCTTTTCCTGAAGCGCGTACTGGAGGTCGCGCAGTGTGCCCATGGCAACACACGGGGACTCTCCCAACAACGTTGTGATGTTGAAAATGAAAAAAAAAAATGAAAATACGCAGACGTCTGCGTATTCTGTGAAAGTATGTCTTAGTGATCCAATGCTTAAAGTTATAGTCGCCTACTCAAAATACAAAAAACTTTCAATAAACGTGAGTTGAGAGAATGTGGCAAATTAAGTCTCATATCTTTAAAAAAAATAAACCAATCGTAGAAAAAAATTTGTTCCTATACTATGGTCCAACGACGAAATTCTCAGCGACGCGTAAAGTAAAAGTTAGACCGGTTGGCGGGAAATGGTGTGAAGGAATTTCGCGCGTGTTCCCCTCGTCTGCTAAACCAAAAGGTGTGAAACCCTGTTGAACATCCACCGCGTGTCTGCAATCCGCCTCCGGCAGCTGAGAGGCTGTATGTCAGCTGGTTCACCGTTCCAGTGCTCCTCCAACCATCTCTCTCTGTCTGTCTGTCTCTCTCTCTCTCTCTCTCTCTCTCTCTCTCTCTCTCTCTCTCTCTCTCTCTCTCTCTCTCTTTCTCTTTCTCTCTCTCTCTCTCTCTCTCTCTTGCTCTCTTCTTCTCCCAGCAGTCAAGCTGTTGGGAAAACCATCCGTTTGTTTTCTCTCGCCCCCATCTGCTCCCGCTTGCCAGTTATCCGGTAATGTGCCAGGCGCGCAGAGAAGACCTGTACGCCACGCGACGCACAGCAGCCCCCTGTCTTTTCTGTGTGGCCGTTTACGAGGATTTGGAGACAGGTCTCTATATGTGGTCGGCGCAAAAGCTATAGCCAATCAGCGCTTGGGTAGTAGTTGTAGGGTACTACACCTGTGCAGGAAAGGCGTTGGTGTGTGCGCGCAAAGTGCACAGTATGAACACACAGTCATGTTTCTGGATGGGTGTGGAATGGAATATGCGGTAATATATTCATGGATATCTGTCTTGAAGTCTAGCCTCTAGCCGCCTTCATTTGTTTGGCAATTACTAAATAACAGGTTGCAATAAAAAAAAAAGGTAGCCAAAGGATCAGTAGCCAATTACTACGCCGCTCTACACGCCGAGCCACTTTTGTGGTGCAGTGACGCCATCTAGTGGCTACAACATGTTATCACACGACGCTCCAAGTGAAGATTAACTTGTAGCTTTCCAACAAGTCCAACCAGAATTCATATCCTCCATATACCATGGATACTTTACAATGATATTATTTCCTTGATACTATTGATAAGAATGTTTACTATTTCTGTTCTGGGAAGTCTCAGTTCTTGTTTTGATGTGTTTGTTTATGTTTAATTGTTCAATGTTAAAATTAGGGGAGATCTATCTTGTTTCATTTCAATGTAAGAAGCATGCTAGTGTAATGATAATGGAGAGGTGTCTCCTCCTGTCCTTTGGGATGTGTGTAAAGCAGTAATGAGAGGGAAGGTTATTGCAATAACATCCTATCTTAAGAAGCAAAGAGAAGAACAACTCAATACCCTTCAGGATGAACTGAAAAACTTAGAGTCAGAACATAAGAACTCAATAGATCCTCTGATTAAAGAAGAAATATCAATGAAATATCAATGAAATTGAAATCAATGAAATATATACACAAGAAATACAAAAGAAAATGTTATTTACAAAACAATCATACTATGAAGGTGGCAGTAAATATATAAAAATATTGGCTTATAAATTACGGAAACAACAGGCAGACAACACTATATTTAAAATAGAGGACCCAAGAAATAATGTTATCCACCACCGCACAAAGGAAATTCACAAGTGCTTTAAGGACTATTATGCAAAATGATATTCACAACCCCAAGTCAACAATTATCAGGTAATAGAGAGACTTCTCAAATCACTAAATTTACCAACTATTACAGAGGATCAAAATATATCACTAATCTCACTGGTAACAAAAGAAGAAATTTACTTAGCAATAACAAGATGGCACAGATGGATTCACTACAGAATGGGATAAAAGTTTGAAAGATGTTCTGACACATATTTTATTGAAAAAATCTAATTGGGTTCTGGAAAAGGGGGAAACTCCAAGTTCATGGAATGAAGCCATTATCTCAGTTATACTTAAGGGAGGGAAAGATGCATTAAAGTGTTCAAATTAGAGACCGATTAGTGTGCTAAACCTTGATTCTAAATTCAATTATTGCCAAAACAATGGAAATATTTTACCTGAAATTATAAATATGGACCGAACAGGGTTCATTCTCTCCCGCCAGACCCATGACAATATAAGAAGATCTTTATAAATTATTAAACATATTACCCAAAATAAAATACAAGCTATGCTAATCAGTTTAGATGCTGAAAAGGCTTTTGATTCTGTTAGATGGAAATTCTTATTCAATGTTATGGACAATTTTGGATTTAATTCAGTATTAATAAACACAATAAAAGCAGCAGCATACAGCATGCCGACAGCACGATTGAAAATCAATGGCGAACTTACAGAATCTTTCCCGTTAGAGAGATCCACTAGACATAGCTGTCCATTAAGTCCACTCCTTTTCGCAATTTTTAGGGGAACAAAAACTGGCCATACCTAGGAATCTTACCTAAAGATCTATCCAAATTAGAATCAATTAATTATGGCCCTCTTAAAAATGAAATTACAGCAGACATTAACAGGTGGAACTTAATCCCCTATTCAAAAAAGAAATCTAAGTTCTCGTATAGATTCGGTAAAAATGAATATCCTACCAAGACTTTTGTACTTATTTCAGTCGGTACCCATTGAAAAACCAGAGCAGTACTTTCTCGAAGGAGAGAGGCAGATTGGCCCTTCCATGTCTGATAGATTATTATAGAGCAGCTCAAATTCGTCCACTTGTTGGCTGGTGTACCACAGGTTATCGATCGAGATGGAAAGAGATAGAGAGCTCGATGGGAAAGGGTTAGTTAACTCATTAGTTGGAGATCCATCATTAACCTATCATCTTTCAGATCCCAATAACCCCTGGATAACAAACTTGCTTAAGATATGGAATGAAACAATCAAAAGATACCATCTAAAGGGCAGGTCTGACATTTTTAAATGGTTCGCCTACGATCAGGATTTTAAGCCCTGTAAACATGACTCAAGGTTTAGAAACTGGAACTTAAGCGGCCTTAGTGCATATTGCTTAATAATCTTAATAATCAAGACCTCTTTAGATATATGCAAATCAGAGACTATACCAGCAAGAAATTTCCAAAAGCTGAAATTCTATTAGAAGAACAGATCATTGGCATTTACAGGAGAGCCTATAAGGATGCTCCCTATCAAAAAGTGATCTCAAAATTGTATTTTGCTCTTCTAGATCTGAAAAAAGACCATCATTTGTATATTAAGACAAGGTGGGAAGCAGAGGGAGGTTTCACAATTACACTGGAAGAATGGGAAAGGATCTGTAGACAGCAATCTGTCGACAAGCTCTCCCTCCTGGAGAGAATTTAGCTGGAAAAATGTGACTCGTTTTTTTGTACTCTGGCTTTGAGAAGGGGAACATCCCTTCTCCCTGTCCTCCCCTCACATCATATTTTAACGTGGTATTTGGACTTCCGGAGCACTAGGGGTGCCACATGCAGCCTTGGCCAGGGAATGTCCCTCTTGGTAAATGGTATGGCCTAACTGGCCTTGATTGGTCCACCTGAAACCAATTAGTGGGCTTATTTAAGGGGAGTCGCAGTTTGTGGCTGGGGGAGAAGGTACGAGAGCGCGGTAGTTTTGTTAGGCTAGTGCCAGGCTGATTGAATGCTACAGTTGGTTTCTTGTTTTGGAACATTTCTTTATTTTTGGAATTAATGGACTTATTTTTGTTTAGTTATTTTTGGGACCTTGGTTTTGGAGGAAATAAAATTTCACCTTTTTGTCCACAATCCCAAACCTGGCTGTCGTTGTCAACTTTCTCTCCACCATCATCCAACCGCTCACAGGCCGACTTTCACACCAGCGCATAAGAGTAAATATTCTAATCAGGCCACATGCTGGAGGTCCTGTGGACACGCATTGGCCAATCACTTTCACATTTTTTGGAATTGTCCATCTGTGGCTCCATTTTGGAGAAGTGTCCAGGGCGTACTGGAGACAGTCTTTAAGAGGAAAATCAATTTCAATTTCAAATGTATCTGGGAGATCTGGAAGAGCTTTGTTTAGTAAAGTGATAAATACCTGTTGAGGGTTTTGTTGGTGGCATGCAAAAAGGCTATCACCAGGAAATGGCTTCAGAAAGACACACCAACCATTAAAGAGTGGATTGACTTGGTCTATACTATATTTACAATGGAAAGGATCACATTTAAATTGAGAACTCTATTGAGTTCAAAATGGTCAATTGGTCAAAATGTCTTTGTGTCAACTTTACGGTCCGACTTTATATAGCACTAAAGTACAATGTATCCCTCAGTTCAATATAATTATTCTGTAAAAGAGCAGGGTTGTTTTATGGTTACATGTAAGATACAAATCTGTGGGTGATATGTATGTATGGTTTAGGTAATTATACAATATACATCAATAAGTATGTACTATACTTATGTGTATGTAGTGTGTGTATACAAGTGATAAAAATTTACTTTCTGACTTGTGCCTTGGATTACAAATAGATCCTCTCCCTAATGTTTACTTTTTTATCTATTTTATTTTTTGATTTGATGTCCTGGCTGCGGACATATATACCACCTTTGCTTATGTTCTGTAAAAGAAAACTCAATAAAAAGCAAATGCAAAAAAATGTTCTATTTTTCATTATTACTAGAAAGTATAATATAATAATATTCAATAACATTCAATAATATAATGACAAAAGTAATGTAATTTCACCTGAGCTCCAGGATTTTTTCAGCCTCCGATGTTGAGTTATTTATATGAAAGATAAAATATGTCATTGTTGGAATTGTTTTAATTTGTTTTGTATTTTGCTGCAATCTGGTATTGTGATCTTCTGGACTGCATACTATAGTCTATAAACTGTATGTGTGTTTGTGTGTGTGTCGTAGTGGCTGGGAAATTAAATCTTCATTGGAAACATTCAGAATAAATACACATAAATAACAGGGAAATGGAAATCTCCTTGTCATGTGCTTCCCTGTTTATTATCAAGTCGTGACAGCACGATCCCACAATTTCTTTAGTGTGTGGGTGGGTTTGTGTGTGTGCGTGTGTCTGAGTGTGCATATATGTGTGCATGTGTATGCATGCATGCGTGCGCGTGTGTGCGTGCTTGCTTACGTGTTCCCCTCAGTGTATATAGTAGCTGTCACTGTGACCATACTCCTAAACAACATATTTGAATAATTTCCTTTCAGAGAGGGAACGCATTGTAAAAGGTGTCTTTTTTAATTGCAGTGTTTGTACCGGGGGGAAGTGTACACATCTGGGGGGGGGGGGGGGAGGGGGGCGGGAACGACGGCAATGATGATGACAACGACGGCGATGACGACGATGACAACGACGATGACTTAATTTGAAAGTTAAATCAAGTGTGGGGATGATGTATCCCCCATGTGCTCTGAACGTTATACAGAACTCAGACGATGCCTGGTGTGTGTGTGACTGAACCAAACTCAAAGGATGTGCACACACGCACGCACGCATGCACCACGCACACACACACACACAAACACACAAAAACAAAACAAAAAACACAAATAAATCATTAATACATGACAACACACAAAATCATAAAATTTGTATATTTCTCAATTTGTTGCTCCTCTAGATTCATCGACCGAGTGCATGAACAAAGACAGAGAATGGGTTGATTTCTGCATGCACACCTTAATACCGACCTGGGAATGTGTGCGTGACTAAGAATGTTAATCAACTAGCATTTTTGATGCATTCATTCAAACACGTAAGAACTAGTCATTTGGGTGTGTGTGTGTGTGTGTGTGTGTATGTGGGCGAGAGTAGGATAAGAGATGTGAAGCAGATGCAAAGATCAAAGTGAGAAAAGGAGGCTAGATTTCAGAGGTGATAGTGAGAGAAGTGTGTGCGCATGTTTAAGTGTGTGTGTGTGCATCTGTGCATATGCCACAAGCCCCTGCGTATGCATGTGTGCGTCTGTGCATATGCGTGCACGTATGTGTGTGCAATACATGGGTGTGTGTGCACCTGTGTGTGTGCACGTACGTATGTGTGAGGTGACAGAAGCAAAAGCCAGAGACGGATCAAGAGAGCCAGAAGGGGTGATAGAGCGAGGTAGAGGAGCATGGGAGTCTTGATATAATCAACTCGCTGGCTGTCTGCCTGTGCGGCTCCACATCTATTTCTGACGCTATCTGCATGTCACTCTGCGTGAGTGTGTTTGTGTGCATGTGTGTTTGTGCGTCCGTGCGTGTGTTTGTGTCTAATCAACAGCCTCTTGGGCAGACCCTTCACTGAGACCAGTCTGAGTGTTGTTGTTATTTTGCAGACAAAAGGGTCTAGCACTGTCTGAAAAACACCACACAGCACGTACACACACACACACACACACACACACACAGATACACACATGCACAGACTCACACACACTTTCAATATCATCATTTTCCTCTCCTCAAAGTCGGCCCCTCTACGAGTTAAAAACACCTTTTACCATGGGCTTGTAAGGAAGAATTTATGTGGATAATAAATTGTAGAAGAAGGCTATAAGTCTACTAGATTAGAATGGTTAAGCACCTTCCATCATAGCCAATGGTCCACACCTCCAACCCAGGGTTAGCAAAACGTGAAAGTTGAGAAAACAAATATCACCATTTGTCGTCATCAGTAAAACTGTTTTTATATATTTCCACCATTTGTTTATGAGCCCATCTAATTTTCTCTCAAACTTGCTGAATAAATACTTTCAATTGATGTTGTAATTCTAAGTACGTATTATACTGGCCTGTTACTTAACTTTAAAGTTACATATTGGATAACTATTAAAAGTTAACTAGTGAAACTCTATATCCGAAAGAATGTTCTTACATGTAAACAGCACAAATAGGTTATGTGTACGTGTGTGTCTGTGTGTGTGTGTGTATGTGTTTGTGTGTGAGTATCTAAACTTTGTGTGTGTGTGTGTGTGTGTGTGTGTGTTTGTGTGTGTGTGTGTATATCTCTATCTATCTTCTGTGTGGGAGTGTGCGTGCATGCGTGCGTACGTGTTTGTGTGCGTGCGTGTATGTAGCAGTCTAGCTGTTGACACACAGCTATGTGGTGTCACAGGGTTCTCTCCACTCATATCACACCCAGAAACCAACCGTCCAGCAGCAGCATGTGTCCAGCTCGTGGTCGGCAGACCGCGGCCAGGCCTGCTCCGTCCCATACTTAATATTCTGCTGTCTATTTTTACATCCGGTCACTTTTATCCATAGCATCTCACAGCGATACCTATGGACAGGTTACAGACACTGCTGGTGTGAATCCACCACGTTTTAACGAACCAGCCAATCAGCGCTTGGGTAGTAGTTGTAGGCTACTACACCTGTGCAGGAAAGGCGTTGCTGTGTGTGCGCAGAGTGCACACACAGTACACACAGTCATGTTTCTGGATTGACGGAATGGAATATGCGGTAAAATATTCATAGATATCTGTCTTGAAGTCTAGCCTCTCTAGACAGGGGATTTACAGATTTGTTAGGGAATTATTACATAACTTGCGATAAAAAGGTAGCTAGGTAGCCTAAGGAGATAAAACTTATGCTGTCTATTTTTACATCAGGTCACTTTTATCAATAGCATCTCACAGCGATACCTATGGACAGGTTGCGGGGACTGGTGGTTTGAACCCAGTACGTTTCCGGGCATTATCATGCAGCTTCTTTGATGGTTATTCACAAACATTTCTCTGAATGTAACCCAGTGGACATCCCGGGATCATGTGACACCGTTAAGAGCCTGAGTAATTCTATACTGCGTATCTGATTGGTGGATGTATGCCATGTGAGACCATCTTGAGCTTTCACATGTTCACGTTAATTCCCCTTGGAGGAGCAGTCCAGCCTCGAGGCTTTTGAAAGGCTCTTCAAGAAAAAATGACGATTAAAAAAAACAATCTTGTTGCCCGAAGAAAGTGTAGCGATCAACGGTGCAATCAAACCTGTTTAATCCCGACGCTACAAGATTACAAGGACAGAAATCTGCAGGGGAGGCTTTTGGAACAATATTGCCACCAGCTTAGCCTTCTGAGAATAATGACGGCTGAGAGAGATTTCTAGATAATCCTGTTCCCGGTAGGCTGCACGCCTTCAGGAATCACCAGTTAATTCACGTCGTCGGTCTTCAGGGTCTTGATCCACCCGCTACCAGTGTTGCCAGAGTGGGCCGGATTTTCCACCCAATCTGGCAACACTGCCTGCTGCTACGCCCATCAGGGTTCAGAACCAGCTGGACCCCGTTATGTGGTCCAGGGCGACACGAGGAAAAACAGGTTGGTTTTTTTTTTGAGTGACTGCGTTGGGGATTTCAGGAGTACAAAAAGAAACTCCCGCCATTTTCCTTTTTTCTTCACAGACAGCCGGAGCCGCCAATGGACTGTCAGAGGGCTCGATCGCTCTGGCGGGGACCAGGTCAAGGCCCGTTTCCGTGGAGGTCTTCTGTTGAATGGGACCTGTGTAGAAGTCCATCTCTGCTTGGTTGGTCACCCAGACCCCCCCCCCTTTCTGACCGGCGAGGTGATGGCGTTTGAGCGCCCCTATCTCCATTAATTGGATCTCTAACTTTCTAATAATTTAAATCCCATTTCGTACAACAACATGACGAATTTGGCCCTCCCGAAGGAGCGATGGATGAAGGAGATTTGCAGACAATGCAGACTAACCACACTCGGCAAGACCCAGCAGCGCCCCCACCAGTCCAGGTGACACAATTACCTCGGCTAGCAGGCCAACAGAGCCATCTCATCATCTCATCGTCATCCGCTTATCCAGGGTCGGGTCGCGGGGGCAGCAGCTCAAGCAGGGGGCCCCAGACTTCCCTTTCCCAGGCCACATTGACCAGCTCTGACGGGGGGATCCCGAGGCGTTCCCAGGCCAGTGTTGAGATATAATCTCTCCACCTAGTCCTGGGTCTTCCCCGGGGTCTCCTCCCCACTGGTCGTGCCTGGAACACCTCCCAAGGGAGGCGTCCAGTGGGCATCCTTACTAGATGCCCGAACCACCTCAACTGACTCCTTTCTAAGCAAAGGAGCAGCGGCTCTAATCCGAGTTCCTCCCGGATGACTTACTGTACTTCTCTCTCATATATTCATTCAAACATAATAAAACAGTTCCTTCCTTAAGCCTTGCCAATTCACTTTTTTACAGAAAAGGCGAACCCCAACCGGGATGGTTTTTTTTTTTTCGCATTAAACTCCACTGCTTACCTGTCCGTCTTTGAGTACTTCCGGAGCGTTGACTCGCAGCTGCGGTATGCCTGGCCCGACTCCGCGGAGATGCCCTGGGCGCGCCGGGTGCGGGGCACCGCGACCTGCGGCAGCACCGACTGGCATTTGTGCAGCTTGCGCTTGAGCTCCGCGATCTCCTCTTCCTTCTCATCCAGCCGCCTCTCCATGTCCCGGATCCGCTCATCTTTCATCAGCAGCAGCTTCGCCAAATCTTCCGACAAGCTCATGTTTATAGAAGTAGGCCTAACCCAGGACCCGAATAAGGGGATGAGTACGTAATGTGATGGCTGGAGGGTTTGAATGGTCAGCCACGCGGGGAATTAGAAATGGTGGGACGCAAACGAACGAAACTGCGTAAAAGAAAAAAAAAATACTTCTGAACTTCTGGGGGGGTGGCGGGGGGGGGGAAGAAACGTCACTCTGAAATGACACTTATTCCTCCCTCAGAGAATCGACAGTGATTCAATATTTTGTCAAAAAATGATCCAAAACTTGAGCAGATGTGGCTGATTTCTCCGATGTTAAATCACCGATGAGGTTAGCACCGAAGAGCAAAGTAAGTGAGAGGAGCGAGGTCGTCACGCGGGAGGTGGAGACGCGCGACCTGTCAAGGCAGCTATGAGTCAAGATATGGTGAAGTGTCTCTCAGTCTCTCACCCTCTCCTTCTCCCGCTGCATCGCTCTTTTTCTCCCTCTCTCCCTCTGCTTCTCTCTCTCCCGCTACCCCCCACCCCTCTCTTTATCGCTGATCGCTCCCTCTCTCCCTCTGCCTTTTTCTCCCTCTCTCTCTTTCTCTCTATCACTCACTCCCTCCGCATCTCTCTCTCTCTCTCTCTCTCTCTCTCTCTCTCTCTCTCTCTCTCTCTCTCTCTCTCTCTCTCTCTCTCTCTCTCTCTCGCTGTCTTTTTGCGTCAGTAATATTTTTGGGTTTTTCTCAAAAAGTGAACTCCGACGTCGCACGTGTCACATACGAGCACGCGCCAGCCTACTTGTATTCGGTCAACATTTATTAACGACGCCCTTCAATCTAATCGATACAATCAGTCGTTTATATACGTTGACGCGTATGCTTTATTTTCCCAAATAAGGCCCCGTTCCGTTGCTCGCACACAATGCCAGTGAGCTAATTAGCATATGATTGGGGCGTTCACGTGACTTTTTATATAACCTTATCCGTCATAATAGAATATCTGGGGGATTCACTTATGAATCAAACACACTGGGTAGAAGAGTTACAAACTTGCAGAGCATACCGTATTAGAGTGTGTGTGTGTGTGTGTGTGTGTGTGTGTGTGTGTGTGTGTGTGTGTGTGTGTGTCTTTATGTATGTGTTTGTTGATGTGCTCCTGCACTCAAAGACTTTAGTGTTGGAAATACATACAGATATACGCACAAACTCTCTCTCGCTCTCTATCTCTCCCTCTCTCTCTGTGTCTGTCGCCACCTCACTCCCTCTCTCGCTCTCTCTCACAAACACACGCACACACACACACACGCACACACACACACACACACACACACAGACGCACACATGCAAGCACAGACGCACACATGCAAGCACAGACACACACATACGCACCCACACACACACACACACACACCGAACACAGTGGGTCTTGTGAAGGATCACCTTGTGTACAAAAAAAGGGAAAAAATGTGAAGGGACTTTCCTGCCAGAAGTGGGGCTTCAGGAACACCAAAAGTTAATATTTGCTGAACTGCAATAATCTGTGAATAATCTTGGTGGTTATTTGGACTGCTAACTCTGATACATTCAATCAATGAACATTTGTAGATATGTTGCAAACAGTCTAGGCAGCCAGGCAGATAGATAGATGTGGATGCCGGGTGTGTGTCGTTGGGTTTTTTGTGTGTATGTTTGAATAAATGTGTGTGTTGTGTGTGTGCGTGTGCGTGTGTGTGTGTGTGTGTGTGTGTACATGTGTGTGTGTGTGTGTGTGTGTGTGTGTACATGTGTGTGTGTGTGTGTGTGTGTGTGCGTTTGTGGGTGTCATCGTTGTATACATGTGTGTGTGGGTGAATGCATGTGTGCATATGTGTGCATGCTACTGGTGCATACGGTGTTTGTGTGCATGTGTGTGTGTATATGTGTGTGTGTGTGTGTGTGCGTGTGTGTGATAATACACAGCTATTATGTGACATTCGGTTGCATTAGCAGCAAAAACCCAATCACCAGAGTGCTGACATTGTTTCCCCCCCTCTTCCTCACCCGACCCTTCCTCACCTCAGATACCTCACCCTGACACCTGCATCTTTCTGATGTCACCTTCATCATCATCATCATCATCGTCGTCATCATCATCATCATCATCACCAATGATACACAACCCTCCCCCTCCTGTACCACATGAGAGCCACCTTCATCATCATCATCTTCACCAAGGAAGCAGCCACCCCCCAACATTAGAGAGGGCTTAGTCATCATCCTCAACACCATCTCTCCTGGTACGTAGAAGACCACAGTGATGATGATCAAAGCAACACAGGATTGAACCACAGCAGAATCTTTGTGCACCGCTCATGGATCTCAGTCCTTCTGTCTACTCCTCTCACACAGCATGTCCATTTACCTCCTGATCATCACCCCCATCTCCTCTCCTCCTCCCGTCTTTTTCCTGTACTTAATCTCCTCGTTCTCTCCCTTGCATCATGTTCCATTCCCTGCCATTGCCTTCCTCCCATCTCTCCGTCACTCCATTAAGTCTGCTGACCTCCATCCGTCTTCCTCCATATCTCTCCCTCACTGCCCACCTCCCCCATAGCAATGTCTTTTCTACTCTCCCCTCTCCCCTTCCGCCTCTCCTCTCCTCTCCTATTCGTCACCGCTCTCTTCTCCTCTACTAAATGACCCTCTTCTCATGTCTTCTCCTTTCTCCCCTCTTCTTGTCTGATCTTCTTGTCGTCTCACAGACCCCCAGACACACGCACACACATGCACATACACATGCACAGACACACACAAAAATGCACTTACTCAAGAACACACACACACAAAATACACATGCATGCAAGCACACACACACACACAAACCCACGCATGTACGTACACACACACACATACATGGACACACACACACACACACACACACGCAAATAGTGAGCGCATTACAATTCCCCTGTTTGTTCCCAGATGAAGGCTGTTTCCTCTGTTCCGTGACGATACAGGCTGTGAATCAGTTCTACATCACTGCTGGGTATGTTTCAGTGTGGTTGGGTAGCTCTCAGGCTACAAGCTTAGAAAATTTTAAGGTTTTAACGTTTTAAGGCTAAGAATAGATTAATGTCTTTCGATCATTTTAAGGATATATAGATTGCTTTAGGCTTTTGGATTTAGTGCTGTTTTTAAGATAAGCAATTTATTTAAGAATGATTATCAATTTAAGATAATAAGGACAAAACAAGATTTTCCTTGTATTGTCCTTGTGTATTTGAGGTCACTAATGTAGCCTTAACTATTCTCTTTACGGTTCTCCAACTGGACTTCTTAGTCGATTATAAACTAGCTGAGAGAAAAGTGCAAAGTCAGCAAGAAAGAATGACAGATGGCTGTTAATCAGTATGTTTTTGTGTATACTTTTTTGCAATCTTCTTTTTTTAATATTATAAAATGATCTATTGTGTGGTACCAAGATAAGATTAATTGTCAAATGTCGACCACCTCCAAAGCTGCGGTTGACATCACAGACTTAATAAATAAATAAGTGAAGTAAAAAATGTTACATAGTAAGCTGATTTCAGTTCATTTGGGGGCTGATTTGAGTTGACAGTTCATAGCTCAGAGACGGAAACTGGGAAAGTTCACTAAAGACGACAGAGATAATCCTGGATGTCACATCAATTACATCAGAATCGGTGCATCTGCGGAGCTGGTTCAACGTTTGAATGGCATTTTGGTGGAAATTAAACAATGGCTAAAACCTGTGAATTAAAACCAGGTTAGCACAAAGGTCAGTCTTGGATTCATAGCAGAGATGAGTGCCATAGCTAAGGCCCAGAACCACGGGCAGCCATTGTGGCTGTGACCCTTATCACATAGGAAGAAGAATGCTAGTGGATGTTGGGGATATATTTAGAGAGCTTCTCTCACTTTACTGCATTTCTCTTTCCCACTAACACATTCTCTTTCCCACAAGTACACACACACAGACACAAACAACATCACAATCCACTTACGACTGGTAAACCAAAACTGTTTTCTGCGCTGTACACACACACACACACACACACACACACATACTTTCACTATTGTTTGGAAGATCCATACATTTTTTAATTGTTCTATTCTTTCTTTAATTCAATCAATTTGTTTTTTTAACTTAAATTATATACTTTTTTTTAAATGTACATATACATCTGCACAGATAGTGTGCAGATGTAGATAAATATGAATAGATAGTCTAATACCTGCAAATAAGAAGGTTGATAGTAGTAGTAGAAGTAGTAGTAGAATTAGTAGTAGCAGTAGTGGTGGTAGTAGCAGCAGTAGCAGTAGCAGTAGCAGTAGTAGTAGTAGTAATGGCAGTAGCAGTAGTAGGCCTAGTTGTACACAGATCAATATAGTACATCTAAACATGGTTGACATGCATCTTATATATATCTTAACAGCACACTGGCCCACATCAAGCTATGCCAGCATGCATCTGTTAGCATGTACTGCCTACAACCTGGTGCCGTGTTAACTGCTCTTAAAATCATACTAATGTAGCTACATTCTGATGATGGAGGAGAGAGCAGGGGCTGGTGGAGGGGATGAGTGCTGGAGGTGGAGATGGGTGAGAGGGTAGTGACATCACGAACAGGAGGTGGAAGTGTGCTTGCATGCAACGGCAGATGGTCTACATTCATGGTATACATAGATGGTCTCTATCCCTCATTCCTTGTCGGCATCTGTCTTTTTAGCCGCCGTCTAACCCTGTCCATCGCTCTCACAGCTGTACACATCAACTAAGTATGGAGATTTAAGTGGCGAGATCGTGTTATTTTGGCTTTGTAAATCAAATTCAACCGACAGTTAGTGAAATCCTTGCACCAATCACTAACATATAACATACCAGACAAGAATAGCAGTTGGCCTTTTACATGAATATGATCAGTTAAGAATAATATCAACTTGAACTAAATATACAACTCTGCAAGGTTGCTCAGTGATGGAAGCCACATAACGCCTTACTGATATAAGAATAGGAAATGGAAATGTCATATCAGTCACTATCTGTCCTCAACACTCGGTATACAAAGGAAAGCTGCTCTGCTCTGCAAAGCCGCCATGTTGGCCCCTCTGTTTCTTCTACCATTGCCATCCACTTTTCTCGATTTGTCCGCCACTTTTCACCTGTACCATGGTCCTATCTTTCATAACAAACTCTTCTTCCAGTGGTGGGAAAATCTTGGTCCAGGATTGGGAAAAAGTGTGTTTTAGATCCAGCCTTGGATAGTTGATTGCCCCCTTGAGACAATATTCCAGGTTGCGTTCATTAGCAAATACAGACGGTTTGCTCTGCAAACTGGGGCAACATTTACTTTCAAAACCTGGACTCTGTCTCTCTCTCTCTCTCTCTCTCTCTCTCTCTCTCTCTCTAAACTGTTTCTTTTTATATTGGAACCGCTTTGTCCCCTTTTGTGAAAACCTTATTATTTCTGATATAACAGAAACTACCACACACACAAACACATCCACACACACACACACACACACACACACACACACACACACACACACACACACACACACACACACACACACACACACACACACACACACACACACACACACACACACACACAGGGTTTCCCGCTGCCTTCCATCATCCACTTGTGTTCCCCTCTGCCACTTAAATTGGTTCACCTTTTC
>NC_140291.1:5293741-5381241 GCF_964030765.1 Micromesistius poutassou | reverse complement strand
GTGACTGGGGATTCTGCTGTGGGTGCTACTGCTCAATGCATTCATTGTGAGTCATTGTTTCAAAACTATAGATGTCTATATCCTGAATAGAGAAAACAATATTGATTTTGGTCAACCGGTTCTGAGAATGCAAAGAGAGCATGTACCAGAGGTGCTTGAGGTCAAAGCTTGTGTAATGTTAATAAAAGAGGATATTTGGACAGGACAAAAGGTAGAGACTTTATATTTGCCATAGCTTAGTTTTCACCCAATGAAAACAGCATTATCATTGTTATCAAATCAAACTTTTAAATTATCATTTAAAAGTAATTGCAATTGGTGACTCAATTGTAAAAAACTGCTAATTTCTGTTCTGTTTTGGTTAGGATGTTGTGCTACTATAATTCTGAAACATGTTTTTCTGAGTAAGCGTATAATATATGACTAACAAGGTAAAAAATAAAGACAAATTTTAATTCATGTTGTCTTTCATCATTTATTTAGCCAATGGGGTAACTGGCAGGCTAGGTCATTCAACCCCAATATACAACAGATCCTCACCTCCCATACAAAAGTCTACCTAGAGCCGACGCAATCAGCAGTTACCTTCAGACCAGAACTACATTGTCACGACCAGGTCCTGATATTGTGAGAGTACAGATAATCTATACCAACACCAAAGATGATGTAATTAACACTTATAGCAGGCAAGCAGTGTTGGAAGATGGCAGTCACCATAAAGAAACAAATTCAAATTCATTTAGCTAACCAGCTAACCTGGCTGGTTGGCTAGCTGGCTAGACGGCAGCATCAAATTGAGTCCTTCAGCATCTAGTGATGAGCTGTCATCCCATATTTTGTCTTTATTGGCACACACACATTCATATAAAGTTCAAGCTAAAACAAAGCTTAGTTTATATACGGTCACAGAGAAGACACAAACTGACCGACTGGCATGCTGTGTATCTTTAGGCTTCAGTCAACACAGAGCTAGCTCATCCGCTGATCACATTCTTCTGATAGCAGCCGCTCACACCAAGCACACACAAGTGCGCACACACACACACATACACACACACACACCAAACTGTCCAGTGACCCTGTTTATGCAAACCGTAACTAGGTTCCCTTTGAGAGCAGAGAAACCAAGAGTTAAAAGAGAGAGAGATAGAGATAGAGAGAGAGAGCGAGAGAGAGCGACCGAGAGGGAGAGGGGGAGGGAGAGAGAGAGAGAAAGATGGAGTCCAACAGAAAGATATACAAACAGAGAGATAGAGAAAGAAAGTGGGTTTTCTATTCAAAATGTTGACTCACTGTTGCAAAACTGGACCTACCGGTTGTATAAGCTGTAAAATGGCCCACATAGAAACATTCAAAGCAGAGACCTCCACTTGGGTGAATATATAAACATACACAACCCCCAAACAGGATAACCACTCATTAGCACAGCCTCATCTGCCATGTTGGCATACAGACAGATGGATATAAAAGCAGGTAGACAGACAACAGAACAACTTCATATATTTTTGTTTGCTTATCAGTGTGTTTATACCTGTCAATGTAAAGCATTGTTACGTATTCTGCTCTCTGTATTACTCCAACTCGGTCTATACTACCTGTTGGGCATGAATGCCGAATACTCCATTATGTAACCTTAAGCACATCCCACCGTCATTCCTTTTTGTAATATACTGTATCTTTGTTCAACTGCACATCATTATTTCAGTGTGTGTGTGTGTGTGTGTGTGTGTGTGTG
Organism: Micromesistius poutassou; assembly: GCF_964030765.1. Classification (NCBI taxonomy): domain Eukaryota; kingdom Metazoa; phylum Chordata; class Actinopteri; order Gadiformes; family Gadidae; genus Micromesistius; species Micromesistius poutassou. The sequence goes on along the minus strand of NC_140291.1, from coordinate 5,379,506 downwards.
TGTGTGTGTGTGTGTGTGTGTGTGTGGGAGTGTGAGCGTGTGTGTGTGTGTGTGTGTGTGTGTGTATGTGTGTGTGTGTGTGTGTGTGTGTGTGTGTGTGTGTGTGTGGGAGTGTGAGTGTGCATTTGTGTGAGAGTGCATGGGTCTGTAATGTGAGTGTGTGTATATGTGTGTGTGTGTGTGTGTGTGTGTGTGTGTGTGTGTGTGTGTGTGGGAGTGTGAGTGTGCATTTGTGTGAGAGTGCATGGGTCTGTAATGTGAGTGTGTGTATGTTTGCACGTCAGTGTGTCTGTTACCGTGTCTTATGGATAAACACTCCAAGGTAAACAGAAACAATTAGCTACCAAACCGGATCATTATGATAGCCTCACCTCCCCTGTGATTGGCTGCTTGGAGTGTTAGTCATAGAAGTGCCCCTTATCTCCGGTGAACTTTGACCTTTCCAACTGTGCCCCCTCCCCCTTACTCGCTCTCCCTCTCTTCTTTCTATCTGCACTGCACTCATCATCCCTCTCCCTCCATCCATTTCATTCATTTTTCTTACCTTGTGTGTCCCTGTCTCCCTCCTTCATCTTTTCTTCTCGCTGTCCTCCATCCACCATCTTTGTTCTGACCTCCTTCCATTCCTCTCTGATCTCAAAGTGGTTTCACACCGTCTCTTTGAACTAATGTGGACAAAGAAAGATGTAGCATGTGTGTTTGTGTGTGTGTGTGTGTGTGTGTGTGTGTGTGTGTGTGTGTGTGTGTGTGTGTGTGTGTGTGTGTATGTGTTTGTATGTGTGTGTGTGTGTGTGTGTGTGTGTGTGTGTGTGTGTGTGTGTGTGTGTGTGTGTTTGTATGAGTGTGTGTGTGTGTGTGTGTGTGTGTGTGTCTTTGTGATTGATTATCATGTGAATGGAAGCAGTGAAGAAGTAGCAACAACAAGCTGTTTAGCATTGTGTTGATTCTATCAACCTTCCACTAAGGTTCAAAGGGTTAGCTGAAAAGTAGCCACTTATTGTTTGCAATAAATTTGATTGCAATAAATTTATTTGATGCACAAAATTTTCCCCCCTAATAAATAAATTGCCAAATAGATTATGCTACACAGAACCTACAAAATAATATAGAAAGGATTGACAGCCCAAACAAAACTATTCTCATAGTCTTAAACAACAATTATTCGTACAAGGATGACTTAGTGAATTTGAGTATTCACACTGATCCCTGCAATGCATTTGGAGTTCATTTAGTTTTTTTAATACTACAAGCAAGCAAAGATGCAGACCCTATTGGTTCACAGCGCCGCAGAAGGTATGACTGACCGTAAGCTGGGGTTGAACAGGCCTGTTAATGATTAGCCAGCAGACCTTGACCCATCCTCCTGTGGCGGCACTGAACAAGGTACATAGCTAGGCTACAACCCACCTGTCAGTCTCCCTTAGCTTCCAGAGTTAGCCACCAACAAATCTATCGGTATAGCTCATGCTAGCATGTTTTCTAGTCGCCAACATTGAGAACATTGAGAACATTGAAAAAGTTATGTACATGTAACCAAAAAATGCAGGAGTAACAAATTAAAGCAGAAGTAAATGTGTATTTACTGATGTCATAAACTTTTATATTTAGAAATACAAATGTCTTTCTTGTGAAATGTGCATTTTGCCTGTTTTAGGTAGTACCTAGTTGTACCTGGACTATGCACCTGCTATACACACGATTGCTGCATATAATTAAGGCCCAACCTTGATTTGTTTTTGTCGGTTTGTACTGCTTTGTGGTGATATTAAGCAAAGGCTGACTATACATGGGTTTTACCAATATGGTTTTGTATTAATGTCATATCTTAGCCTACATTTTATTACGAAGGAATGAATTAGACAACCTTGAGTTCCAAAAATGGAGGTATCAATGAGAAGCCAAGTTTGAACTCTTTGAACTTAAGGCCGCCATGTCATGTCACATGTGACTGTGGATTCAGGTTGTTCTTAGTATATGTTGGGGGGGTTATGAGGATATTAGTTTAAGGATTTACATTCAGGTTGGGACAGCAGTTGAATTAGTATTTTCTGTATTGGTATTAGTCTGAAACTCACAGTGCTTCCCCAGTGCCCTATGACAATATAAAACCATATAGTGCTTGTTATGGCATAGATTGTTTGGGGAAAGTAACATGAATATAAAGCATGTGCATGTAGTCAGATTATCTAGACTTATTATAACATCTGATCCTGTGTATTAATGACATTTATATGATGACTGTAACCGTTTATTCACAACAAAAGTTTTCCCATTTAAATGTGTACATTTGACCAAATAAGCCTTAGATTGATGATATTATTCACTGTAGTTGACTTAACATACATCACCAGTCCAGCAACAGCCTAAATATTTACAACTGTCAAAGTGATGGAGGTGGTGTAGATATGTATGTACGTATCTATTTATTTCCATCTTCTTTAAATACAACATGCCAAGAAGAATGAGTGATTTAGAGCGGGAGGATTAGTACACAAATTATGCTAGCAGCTGTGTGCTAGGTTTTGCAGCTGTTTGTTAGCCAGAGCAGAATGATGAGATCATTTTGCTTGCCATGCACAAAGCATGGCAGCATGGACCAGTTAACATGATTGCACTACAGTGAATTAAAGGTGTAATTTGTAACACATTTACTGTACTTAATCAAAAAAATGTGTTGATATGTCATCAGAGATTATGGAAACATGCTAATCTGACATCAGCCAACAATGCTACTGCCAGCATGCTCTTCTTTGAATTGGCTTGTGTGTTATGATCCACTATTATCTGGGTACCTCGGGTTGCCAGATATGAAACATATTGGCACACAAACACAGCGTGCTTCAGCCATGGAAGCAAGCAATCAAACAGGATGAACTGAAATATTTCTAGATTCTAACAAACCTTAAATGCCTCATTCTCTTTTTTTCTTCTCTCATACCCAAAAATCTCCATGATCAGTGCCCTTTTATAACTAGGGTACCTCTTGGAGTTGTACTTGAAAGATAGAGACAGTTTAGAGCCGAGAAGGATTTCAAGATAGATGCCACACAAGCTTGTATACAATTTGCAAAGAATAAATATAATGCAAACGTATACATTCACTGATCAAGTCGTTGTCCTAATCCTCATCATTGTCATAATAGAATACTTCCAAAATATAATGTTGAGCTCGGCTTGTCTTGCGTTCGTGTTCATTCAGTGTCTCCAACCTGGCAACCCGTGGGAGCTCTGAGTCTGGGTAGGAGTTGGCGGAGACAGCTCTCTCCAATTTTGTGAATTAGGACTGCAGTATACTTATTTAAATGTTTATTGTCAGTTAACATTACAATAACTGATCTATTTAAATTGTCAAAATGTAATATTCATAAAAAATATACATATTATTAGCGTTTAGTTGTATTGAAAGGGTCAATAACATGAGTGTCTGAAAGAGCTTTGTGAAAAGAACATCTGTTTCATGTTGTCTTAAAGGAATCATGTGTATTCTCAAAATGTAATGTTGGTCATGCATGATTCTATCGACAGTATGTACTGTATCACCTGAATGTACGTTCTGCACTTTAAATCATGTCCATCCTTTTGTGTTTCAGTGAGCACCCCTAATTTCCCTGATTTACATATTGCTGTCAATCACACCCAATGGAATCCAATCAGAAAGCAGGGGACGACCTGGCCGGGACCCAGAAGGAGGTGGCCCTCAGGGCCCTGATACAACGCACAGGATATCAGCTGCTCCAGGTGAGTGTGCGTGCGTGCACGTGCGTGCGTGTGTGTGTGTGTGTGTGTGTGTGCTGTTTGTGTGTGTGTGTGTGTGTGTGTGTGTGCGTGTGTGTGTGTGTGTGTGTGCGTGTGTGTGCACAAGCATGTATTAAAATACATACATACATACATGCATAATGTACTTTTCAGGTACTAATGGGGGTTAAGGAAAACCGCTAACAATCTAATCAAACACAGCGCTATTGAAAAATGCTTGACTATATAACAGCCTCAAAGGTTACAAAACAGCGTTATCTGTGCACTAGAGTTCATTGCAACCGCTCTGCAGTATCAGCCCCATGTTATTATTGAGCACAAGCCTGTCTTTGGATAATGATTACCCACATATTCTTAAGACAATATCACTATGGGGACCCCTTTTAAGAACATAGCCTGTGGGTCAAAGTAGAACAAAACCAAGAAATAGGTTTAGATAGGATATGGAGCCGTCTCTTCTATTCTATTGCTTTTAACTTACTATATCAATCACTTTTAAATTTGTTTTCATGCACTGAAGCTTAAGCAACAAAAAAAAGTAATTTAGTATAGTGGCATTAACGTCAGCATATGTTGTGCTATTTTTCGTATTATTCTAGTATGCATTGACTTTTCCCAGCAACAAGTATGGGAAACGTGGTAGTATACTGTAAATAACAATAAATATAAATTATAGAATGATGCATTACAAGCAAGGAGTGGGCCTCATGTTGTTGAACTTTCCTTTCTGCAAAGTTCTTGCTCAGTGATGTGTGTGTGTGTGTGTGTGTGTGTGTGTGTGTTCGTTTGTGTGTTTGCGCCACCATGTGGGCAATGTGCACCAACGCAGTAGAAATATGACCAATCCTTTTCTGCTCATCATACCCATCCTCCAATCTCCACTTCATCTCCCTCTATGTGGCCCTCTATCAAACCAGTTGTCGCTCTCTCTGTATATCACTGTATGTGGGTGTGTGTGTGTGTGTGTGTGTGTGGGTGTGTGTGTGGGTGTGTGTGTGCGTGTGTGTGTGTGTGTGTGTGTGTGTGTGCATGCACGGGTGTGTCAGTTGAGGGCCTGAAACATACACTCTGTGTCTCAATCATATAATGTTAAAGTTTGTTGTATAGTTAGTCTGTTATATAATCTTGCTGATCTATGAAACATAAGAATTTGAAATGGCATACATTCTATCAGATGCCCTCCTGTTTCCACGTTTCAGTCAGAATGCCTGTATTTTTTATTATATATGTATTTATTACACAGCTTCGCTGAATACTCTGATTGATTCTGATTGATGGTCAATTACGGTCAATTCAGCCGTCTGCTATTTCTAAATGACAGACCACTGCTATGAACAACAGACTGTTGCTATGGACACAACTTCCAACTGTAGACTCTAACTGTAAACGTTTATCAGCAAAAGCAATAAAATCATTCTAGAATTTTTAGATTTTGTTTCAAGTGATTGAGTGTGTGTATGTGTGTGTGATTGCGCGTGTGTGTGTGTGTGTGTGTGTCTGTGTGTGTGTGTGTGTGTGTCGCGTAATAAGCAATATCTTGCGTCAGGGTCTTGCATCACCATTGCCTCTCCTGACTGAGACGTTTGTGTATCCTCCCACACAGGAGAACGGCCAGCGGAGGTTTGGAGGGCCCCCACCGGGCTGGGAGGGGCCCCCACCAGAGAGGGGCAGTGAGATCTTCGTTGGGAAGCTACCCAGAGACCTGTTTGAGGACGAACTGGTGCCTCTCTGTGAGAAGGTGAGCAGGAGCATGAGCAACACACAGACAAACACATGAAGGCAGTGTTTACTATACGGACTATCTCTTACCTAAGTCTACCGATTAATGCATACTTTATAGGCTTATAGCTCAGCCTTTATCTGCATGAACTTGCAAGGTTATCAACAAAATTTTATCTAAGTTATCTAGGGATTGTTCACCGTATCTTTTTTTACATCCTGTCTCTGTAAATGTTTATCATAAATATCTCTCTCTCTCTCTCTCTCCCTCCTCCTCCCTCTCCTTTCTCAGTTTGGTAAGGTGTATGAGGTGAGGATGATGATGGACTTCAATGGAAACAACAGGGGCTATGCCTTCGTCACCTTCAACACCAAACAGGAGGCCAAGACGGCCATGAAGCAGCTCAACAACTATGAGATCAGGTTCGTTGTTGTCATGACGTCGACGCCCCAGCCAATTGCACCTTACTTTTACACACCAACACTCCATTTAGAAGTACTCTATGTTCAAGGCTGTTAAATTAGGTCAAAATGTTGAATTAATATTATGGATGGGTGCACTAATCAACCCGTGACTTAGGGTTGCTACTGCCTGTGGTCAGAGCCTGCATGTTATTCACTTTCTCATTCAACCCTCTGTCAGTCTTCACTGTCTTATTAGAACATAAAAATCATAAATGGAGAAATGATGTTGCGGATGTCTGGATGTCCAATATCTGTGATGTCTCAAATTCTAGATCTAGATATTCACGCTATGAGTCCGTTTTGAAGAAACGTCCCGTTCAACCTTTTTAAGACCTTTTAAGATTCCCTGTCTGTCTTCTTTTAAGGCAATTCCCCTGTCTGTCTTTACTGTCCTGTCCAAAAAGACAAATCTAAACAGCTATGGAATCGATAAAAACAAAGTAAATCCATGTCTGTCTGTCGCTCATTTTAAAACTGCGCGACGTTTGAAGGAAAACACTGAAACAAACCGACACCAAAATGTCCTGAATGTCCCAAGGAACGGCCGTCTGCTGGGCGTGTGCGCCAGCGTGGACAACTGCCGTCTCTTCGTGGGCGGGATCCCCAAGACCAAGAAGCGCGAGGAGATCCTGACAGAGATGAGGAAGGTGACGGACGGCGTCATGGAGGTCATCGTCTACCCCAGCGCCGCCGACAAGACCAAGAACCGAGGCTTTGCCTTCGTGGAGTACGAGAGCCACCGGGCCGCTGCCATGGCGCGCCGTAAACTGCTGCCAGGTAGGGAACCGGAGGCGGCCATGTTGGATCTAACTGCTGCTGTACCGGAGTGAACACCTCTGCTCACAGGAGCACAACAGGTTGTTCAGGAATGCAAGTCTGACAGTGGAATAGGAGACACAGCAGAGATGTGAGACACAGCAGGGATGTGAGACACAGCAGGGATGTGAGACACAGCAGGGATGTGATGTCATTGTACCTGCCGCCAAGGAAACAAGGACGTTTCTACAATTCTAAACTGAAACGATTGATTGCCTCAGGATTTCTGAAGCAGTAATGAGCTTAAAATGTAAGCTCACATTTTTAAATACAAAAAAATATATTATATATTTTTTATCTTTAGTAAGAATGTGTGAAAAGCATTTGATCCATCAAATGAGATGAATTACTTTACACCTGAATCAAATCACAATCACAAAACCAACCTGAAAAAGCCAATGCAATTGTACGTTTTATATAAAATAGGAATCTCAGTGAGGAAGGTAAAGTGATGCTGCGTGTGTTCAAGCACGTTAGCACATTCTGCTGAGTCACTGGCCCTCATCGACTCACCTCTATTCCAGGATCATGGTCCGAATCCGGGGAGACCTTCCCATGATAAGATATGACACAGATAAGATAGTTAGTATATAACACATAGATGTGTTGTGGGTATCACCACCTTATCAACGTAAGGGGGAATATTATCAACATTGTTATCTTCAATAATGTCTGTAACTTGTTTTATTTGCATTGTTCAAAATTAAATTCAACTTAATTTGTGTAGAGTACTTCAATTCACACAGTTTGTAGCTCAATGTGCTTTATGTAAAAACTACAATAAAACAATTATTACAATAAATCTAATTAATGTGCAATAAATGGTTGTAGAAAAGTGCTCCCAGTAAAGTGGAGGAATACAGGTAATAAACAGGATGCAAGAATAATGACGAATTAAGATAACGCATTAATAAAACGCTAAAATGAGCTCTCAGTAACAGGTTTCCCATTGCTTGGTAAATGATTTGTTTAATGCTTCCTATTGAACTGTCACTATTGAACTTCCAATGAACTGTCATGTCATGTGAAATTCAGAGGAAAATTATTTGATAAAATTAAGTGTTGTTACTGGCAGCCATTTTAGCTCCACATCTACCGTGTTTTGTTTTGTTGACCTCAGTCTAGCTTGTTTCTCCCCCCCCCCCCCCCTTTTTCTGATTCTATTTTCTTCAATTGCATGCATCTATGTACGTTTCCAGAGACTAGTCTTCCTTGATTTAAGGTGACATTTCTGTCTCCTTACATTTCGTCAGGCCGCATTCAGCTGTGGGGACACGCCATTGCCGTGGACTGGGCGGAGCCAGAGGTGGAGGTGGATGAGGATACCATGGCAACCGTCAAGATTCTGTACATCAGGAACCTGATGCTGCAGACCGCAGAGGAGACCATAGAGAAGGAGTTTAACAGCATCAAGCCAGGTAGACACTTCATATACTATAGTACTCGTAGTTGTACTGATATTAACACTGGTGACAATCGCAGAGACCTGATATAGAAAGAGTTCAACAGCATCGAGCCAAGTAGACGCTTCATATACTACTACATACACTACACTACTACACTACATATATACTTAATATAGAAGTAATGCTGATAATAACACATAGTGACTATAACAGAGACATAATAACAAAAATGTTAAACAGCAGTATTGCTCAGGTAGTAATCACATAATTGTAGTACTACTACAAGTAGTCGAAGTAGCAAAAGCGATACTACCACTGGGGACATTTAAGAGTACTGACTGCTGTGGCGATAACATTCAACAGCATATAACCATGGAGTCATGTCAACTTGAGTTTTCACTCAAGTCCTGACTTCAATGAAATGCCACGCGTTAAAGTGACTGCCGAACGGTGTGATGTGATCCTGAAGAGGCTTCTGTTCCTCTGTGCTCCAGGGTCTGTGGAGCGCGTGAAGAAGATCCGAGACTACGCCTTTGTTCACTTCACCCTGCGGGAGGACGCCATCACCGCCATGAACGCCCTCAACGGGAAGGTCAGCTCCTCCGTCCGTCTCTGATCGGATGTTTGAGACTCAAATCAAAATGTAGCGATAACAGGGAAATGTATAATAACAGAAATGTAGGGATAACAGGAACCATAACTGATCCTTAAGCCTTAACAACTGACCGACAGCAACCGGTTGTTACAAATTGTGTGTATTTTCTTACGTACATCACTGTCGACGGCCAGTCAAAGTTTTTCCTACCTCCTCTGACCTTTCGTCTGTTCTGTGAGCCGTCCTCCCGTCACAACAACCCCTCCGCTCTTCCCTCCCCCCCCCCCCCCCCTCCAGCTGATCGAGGGATCCCCCATCGAGGTGACCCTGGCCAAGCCCGTGGACAAGGACAGCTACGTGCGCTACACCCGGGGCACCGGGGGGCGGGGCAGCTCGATGCACCAGGCCGACTACACCGCCTACACGGTGGGACAGGTGAGCAGGGCGGCGCCACCACCATCCACCCTCAGCAGAACGGGACAGAGGACGCTGGTTAGAGCTTTGAGCGTAGCAGCGTCTGACCATACGGTGACCTCATCTACTGCGGATGCTTTCCAACCTGTGGTACGCGTGCCGCTGGCGGTACGCAAGGGTCCTGAAGGGGATGCGTCTGATTTTATTTTATGGTTATATATTTTAATTGTGTATAAAGTGGGCGCTAGTGGGCGCGTTACTTTTTGATCAGTTACAGTATGTGTATTTATAGGGTTTTTTTTTTCACCATTTTTCATGTCAGGATGTCCGCAAGTTTAGTGGTACACCTAGAAGTCAGTGGCGATTTCTTTAAAACTGTAAGGTATGCTCGGCTTCCCCTAAAATTTAAAAAATGTAATGGTCAAAAAAATTTGCATCACAGTGCATTTGCCTGTTGAAGCTCAGCATCCATCCACTTCAATGGGGCTGCATAGAACAGCTTTTTTTTGTGCGTCGAAAGTCGACGGTCATTGGATAATGCTGCGATTATGTCCCTCCCACGGACGCTCAGCGTCTCTGGGGGTGAATGGAGGAGTGGGCTGGCCTGGACACTTGACTTCTGTTGCCGTTTGATTGACAGCGTTTTTGAACTATAAAATGTCGCCGGAGCTGTCTTTAGTCCTCAATCCCATCGCGGATTTTGCAAGCGAGTCGAAAGACAAACTGCAACCTATTTGTTGATATTTGCTTGTCAACTTTTCATCGTACATTTCATATACTTATACACACAATTCCTTGTTTCAGTTTAACATAATTCCCACCTTTCCTTGTTTGAGTTTAATATCGTTTTGGTAGTTGGCCATCACTTTGATTCAGGGAGCCTGACGTCTGAACTTCAAGTCCTGTATTCAGATCAGGACAGTCAGGACTTGCAGGGTGACAGCGGAGAGCTGTGTGATTTCTTGGTGTTCTTTAAAGACATGGAGTTGGACAGTGCAATGCCGCAGCTTTACAAACTGTTCTCATTAGTGGCAACAATTGGAGCTACATCTGCAGGTGTAGAAAGGAGCTTCTCCTGTTTAAAGCGGCTCAAGTCCTACACACGTAACACAATGGGCCAAGGCCGTTCAAGCAGCCTAGCTCTGCTGGCCATTGAGAGGACACTGGTCAAGTCACTGGAAAAGACAGCTAGGTATGACAGGGTTACATAGCATTGCCTTGAAAAGGAACAGAGAGCAGAATTTACATATAAATAAATTGACAATTTATATGATGTAGGCCAAAAATGAGCTTCCCCTCTTTGAAAGACCAGCAGCCGCCACTGCTAGAGGTCTAAGGTTGGGAACCACTGCTCTACTGGATTATCAGGATTGAGTACCGGTCTTCATGACGCGACTTTCTAACAACCCTTGTTTATTATCTATTGTAATCTAATCTTGAATCAATAGTTATTCTTCTTTTATGTTTTTTTTTATGAGGTTTTTCATAGTGAGTTATTTAATTGCGTTATGTCTGCTAAAGGTCGGTAATTCTTATTTTCTTCTTTTGTCAAATTGATTTTCACTTAAACCCACCCAACCCTGCCCTCCCTCCCTCCTTCCCTCCCCTGTCCTCCTCCCTCCCTCCCGCAGGTGTACGACCCGACCGCGGCCTACCTGGGTGCGCCCGTGTTCTACGCCCCCCCGGCGTACGCGACCGTGCCCAGTCAGTTCCGCTTCCCGCCCTCCAAGGCCCACATCGGGGGGCGGGGCCTGATCCGACCGCCGTCCGTCAGAGGTGAGCAGAGACCCCAGGGCTCACTGTTTAGTTTTAGTTTTGTATATATTTTTATTATTAGTTATTGAATACTTGATATTTGATATGTATATACGTGTGTTTTATTGTTTTAACATACTGGTGTAATTGTGAACAAATCTACCGTTTGTTGATCAGAAGCCTTGAATAGAGCCTTGAAATATGTTTTCTCGCATTGTGGTAATCACCAATCTGGTTTTCAGACCAATATTTAGAGTGGGTTTGAGGATTGATTTTGTTATTTTTGGAGTTTACACTTTGTCACTCAAAAATGAATCATGACATTTTTGAATAACAAAATTCACATTAATAACAGGGTTTATTTGTGTGCACTCCATAATGTTAAATTAGATACCTGATTGACTGAATGTACTTTACTATCTGTTCATGCAATACCCGCTCTCTGCGCCTGCATATTACAGTCTACAGAGACTTAATCGAAAACACAAATAAGAAAATGAATGTTTCAGTATTACTTTCAATCCATTTAAATTTCAAATCTCATAGAAACTTTCTTTGATAAGATCAAACCAATGATCCAAGGTCCACACCATCTTTGCTTCAAATTCAGAACCTGTGGTTGGATCAATGAAATTCACCTATTTCATCAAGTTTTTGATAATGGCAAATCAAGTCCAAAGTGCTCAATCAATGAAAAACAAATGAGAAAAAACTTTGTGATCGTTACAATTGACCTCTCAGCCAACAGAAACGTTTGGGGAAGACTCCCAGGATTTGACTGTACTGTGCTGGCTCAGCAGAAATCATACAGGCGACATGGTTGTATCCATGACCTCACTGAGCCTCGCTCCATGGACTAGCTGATTCATAATATCTTAGTTGATTGGAAGGGTCCAAACACCAAACATTTGAGTAGAAGTCTGACGCATTTAAATTAAATTGCGTTCAGATCAGATTATACAGTATTATGCATGATTAGACTAGATTAGATGTATTTTTGAATAGATTAGACTATATTATATAGACTAGATAACATTATATAAAACAAGATTAGACTCAATTGTAAACTAGATGAGACTAGATAAGATTAGATACAAACGTATCAATGAACCATCGAAGCAGTCTCTGAATCTGGCTACAACCATGTCCGCACCTCAGGCTAATTTGTTTTTGCTTTCCTCCGACGTTGATTTCCTGTGATTTGATTGATTTCACTGCCCTCTTGGTTTTCCTGTAGAAATTTACATGACTGTACCTGTAGGGGCTGCTGGGGTGCGGGGTCTTGGGGGGCGGGGCTACCTGGCCTACGCCGCCACGGGGGGCGTGGGCGGCGTGGGGCGCATGGCGGCGCCCGGCGGGGGCCTGGGCGTGGCCTACGGGCTGAAGGCGGAGAAGCGGGCCGAGGACAAGCTGTACGACCTGCTGCCCGGCATGGAGCTCACCCCCTTGAACCCCTCCGCCATGGGCCTCAAGCTCCCCGAGATAAAGCACCCGCCGCAGGTGAGTGGCCACGCCCCCAGGGGAACACTGGCACCCGATTGGTCAGCGTCAGAGTCGTTGGCTCCGGGGCGATAGAGGGTAATGATGAACGATGAGCCCGGCCCGATTACACTAAACCGGGGAATCATCCACATTTTTTATGCAACCAGGAAGTTTCGTTGAAGAGACAATCCTGTTTTTTTCCATATACATACATTTGTATTTCTAAAAGCACCAATGACAGTTGCAACAAGGGGATTATTAACAGAGCCAGTATAGGCACAAGTAGATTGACGTTTAATATCAACGTGGAAAGGTCTGAACTGAACGTGAGACAATACTTCACCTTCGTCATGTGCAGTGTCGGGTTTTCACTCAACGAGACACCACAGTGTGTAGTTAAGGTATCCCCAGCGCTCCCCGTCTCCCCCCTGACGCTCTGTGTCCCCCCCCCCCCCCCCAGGTCCTGGAGGAGGTGTGTCAGAAGAACAACTGGGGCCAGCCCGTCTACCAGCTGCACTCGGCCATCAGCCCCGACCAGAGGCAGCTGTTCCTCTACAAGGTCACCATCCCGGCCCTCGCCACGCAGTACCCCAACGTGTGAGTCCGTCAGCACACACAGAGAAACTCTCTTCTTTGTTGGCCTATCGGGGGATTTCATATCAATCTCAGCAAATGTTGTTTCAATGCGATGGCCATGGTGGATCAGGTGAATCTCTCCATCTCTCTCTCTCTAATTGTATTACGGTAAATATTGTTATTGTTACAGTATACTTTTGCAGTATTTATGGATGGACAGGTGGAGGGATGATGGATGGATGATGGCTGCATTGATAGATAGACAAATGAAGGGATAGATTGATAGATGGATTGATGAACAGTACTAATTATCGTATTCTGCACAATACACATGCAGAAAAACACAATTAATTTCCTTGTATACATATGTCTCTCTCTGGTTTTCCTCTGGGTTCCCCCAGCCATCCGTTCACCCCTTCTAAGCTGTGTAGTGCTGTAGACGAGGCCAAGGTGCACGCAGCGGAGCATGCGCTGCAGACCCTGGGCCTGACAGCAGAGGGTGCTGCCGACCTCGCTGCCGCTACTGCTGCCGTAACTTCAGTGGCCTTCCCAGGTATGTGAAGGTCCGTACCCAAAACCCCACTAACTATTTCTTTAAAACCTTACCTTTTTTCTTTCTTTTTTCTTTTTTTTCATGAATAAAAATGTGTACTAACCAATGTCTTAGTGTGAATTATGTGAGTAATGGTAATAGATTTAGGAAATATATAGGCTATTACTATTTTGCAGGAGGAATCGAGTCTTGTCGTAGGCCTACCTGGACGTTTGGTAGGTTCAGGAATCGTTAGGTTCAGCATAATAATTCACACGGGTTAGCACCTTTCAACGTGAGTAATAAAGTGCTGAGCATCAGAGTCAAATGCTCTGGATCCATTGTAGTGACGGATAATAAATAATACATTGTGAGGATTCTCCCCCCTCCTCTGTCTCCAGGCTACGCCTTGGCCAGCCCCCCCACCACGGCCGCAGTGGCGTCCCAGCTGAAGCAGGCGGTGTCTCTGGGCCAGGACCTCATGGCCTACACCACCTACGAGGGATACCCCGCCTTTGCCATGGCAACCCGCCACGCTGACGGATACGGGGTGTTCTAGAAACGGAAAAGGTTTTCGGGACAGGGGGGAAGATCAAAAGGGACTTTGGTCACGCCGGATTCTGGCGCAATTCAACGTTGTGAACGTACGATGATGTAAAATGGGCTTGAATGTTAACATAAATAAAAGGAAGTGGGGAGGTTGGGGAGTTGATGGAGAAAAAGTTAGGGTTTTTAAAATGCTTTCCTTGATGTCATCTTTCTGACTGCTCGTTGGTACCAAAGATTGTTTCTTTCTGAATATTTTTAATTTAGTAATTTTTTAACTTTCCAGCCAGGGATGCAGATTATCTCATATTTACAATCGCAACCATGGTAATTTTTTTATTATTTGAATAAATTGTTCCTTGAATTAAAAATTCTGATAATTAAACAGAATTATTATATAGGTGTGTAGTGTTTCGTGGCTGTCTATAAAATGACAACTATTTTTGGGAATGGGTTCTTTTTCTATTTGTATTTTTCTAAGTGGATTTGTATTTTTTATTTTTAAAAGAAAATAAGCGTGTTTACTTTTAAACAAAGAACGGCCATCATCTTTGTCATTTTTCTATTAGTTATGGGTACATAACTAAAGTAAGAGACCATATATTAGTTAAATACATTTTTAAGAGGCTTTTGCTCTAAATCCAATTCCCTCAATAATATTTCAGTTGCATATGTGGGCCAATGTAATGTATTTGTTTTTCTTAGTTTACTTATTCTGTCTCGTGTTCCAGATGTTTTCTTTGAACAATGTGGAAGCAAATGCATGAAGAGGAAAAAGGTTCTCCCTCTTGAGATGTGGTATTGTTTCTGGTGTTTAAACAACATCCGCTGAGATACATTTTCACTTTTCTCTACCGGCATAAGTAGAGACTTATGTAAGAACTGAAGTATTAGGTTTTCCCAAGGCATTTAGCAAGAGCTTTGTTGGTAATGCTTTATGCCTTAATGGGATTGTCTGTGGTTTAATAATGTTTGAATATTTACCCATTCTTGTATTGTATGACTTTTTCCATTCCATTCTTGAAGTCCTGATGTTAACTGACAGGTGTCGCCCACTAGCCAGAGAAATGTATGTCCCAACTCTGTCTCTAGATTTGTACAATTTGAAATGTAACGACGCCATACCAGGCGTCCTAACAACAGAGAGCTGTTCCATAGCCTTCATAGCCATAGTTTTCTCCTATGTTGAAATGTGAAAATATGGTTTGCATGTAAATGCTTCAAAAAGAGACAACTCGTTGCTGTTTGAAGTAACGAGTTGTACCACTGTAAAGGTATGTTCCTCATGACATTGTTGATGTTAGGTCAGTCTTCCACCAATACCTTCTTATAAGAAAAAGAAAACCTCCCCTTCTATTCATGAATTAACAAGTAGTCTGCTAGTTCCGGTCTGTGAACACTTGTGTCTATTTGTGGGAGACAGAAGATTTGAGATGAGGGTCTCTGTATTCCACCTAATGCTAATTACATTACCACCTTCATGTGACCTTGGGTCACATGACGTTTGTACATTGCGTTTTATACACATTGATATAACAAGAATATAACATTTATCCCTTTTGATTGTACAAACAGTACAAACTGTTTGCTTTCGTGATAGTCATAAGCACCTTTGTTTGGTTTGCAAGACTAGTTAAGTGAACTTTCAATTAACTCATTATGCCCGAGCTTACAGGCAAAGCACACTGATTGGTGCCATCATGTTAGACAGAAGCAATCAATCCCAGATCATCAGTTAGTAACTTTATACGTCTCAGGTCGGCTGTGGGTGTTTCTTTCCAAACACTGGCGCATGAACGACACATTCTAAACTTTGAACTAGCCAAAGCAGTGACAGTATTAAAAGTGTGTGTAGCACTTAGAACTTATTTTTATACCAGATTTTCTTTCTTTTTTTTTTTTTTTGGCGTTTTTGAGTATATTTAAAAATAAATTCTCTTTGCTCTAATAATTTGACTGGAGACATATAGCTTGAGGTTTGGCTGATTAATGAATTGGTTTTGATGGTGATTTGTAATTGAGAAGCCAAAGTGTACGGTAGTATAATGGCTGTATTCAAAGAAAACTGCTGATTCTAATGCCTTGATCGATGATCGCCCCAATATAATGAATAAAACAACATTTGGAAAAATTATTGATTGTATGGTTTTTAATGACAGTATTTTGAAACTCAAACAAATGTAGTTGTATAATAATTATTATATAAACAAATTTGTACATACAAGCAAGTACAATTGCTCAACTGAACCAAAATTAATATGGAATGAAAGATCAGGACAGAACAACATACTGACAGATAATCAGGATTATTTACATAATGAGAGTCACTTTACTGATACTGATACCATACAGTTAATCCACTGACAATCTGTTGGCCATTCATTCTTTGCCAAATGATTATATTACAAAAGGTTTAGAAATGAAGGACTGCATTTCCATCCCCATACATCACGTATTAGCGCTTCAGTAGTAATATGTGTGTGAGACGGCGAAGACGTCGGAGCTGCCCTGGTAGGCTGTGATGACGGGTCGGAAGCCAACCATCTGCTTATAGTGTCCGAAGTGCTGGATCCTGTAGGAGCCCTGCTGGGCCGAGGCTGGGATGTGCCACTCCACTGTGGCGTTGCTCTCCCGGTTAGAACCCTTCACCCAGTGGAACCTGGAGGGGAGGGGAGGGGAGGGGAGAGGAAAGGGGAGGGGAGAGGGGAGGGAAGGGGGGGGGGGAGGAGATGAAGGGAGAGGGGAGGGGAGGAGAAGGGAGGAGAGGAGGGGAGAGGGGAGGGGAGGAGAAGAGAGGAAAGGAGGGGAGAGGGGAGGGGAGAGGGGAGGAGAGGAGATGAGGGGAGGGGGGGTAAGGAGAGGGGAGGAGATGAGGGGAGAGGGGGGGTGAGGAGAGGAGAGGTGAGGTGAAGTGAGGAGTGGAGTGGAGAGGAGATAAGAGGGGAGGTGAGGTAAGGAGAGGAAAGAAGGTGAGCGGAGAAGAGGAGGGGAGGAGAGGAGAGGATAGAGAGGTAGTTGCGGGAGGAGCAGAGACGTGAGGGGAGGTGGGGTAAGCAGAATGAAAGAGGAGCAGAGAGGCGGAGTGGTAGGTGAGTGGAGCGACAGGTGAGGAGAAAAGAGCCCACGAGTAACCACAAGACTACAACCAGGATCGAAACGCACAGCTCACCTGGTTTCCCATGATGCATCAGTGTGGACCACTTCCCAGCTTGAGGAAGTGTTCTGGAACAGCTCCACGGTGACAAAGGTCTTGTCTCTCTGGAACAGGCAGAGGCAGACGAGTGAGAGAGCAGACAAGACATGAAGAGGATGAAGATGTGGAGGAGATGAATGGAATACTGAATGAATGAAGGATTTATTGACTTACTATGTCACCAGAATGCCTGGGGTTTCCTGCTACAAATGTGACAGAGACCACGTCACCCTGTGAACACACGGAGACACCGACACACAGACACACACAGACACACACACACAAACACAATGACGAAACATGAATTGTAAAAACAATCTGCAGATTGAGTGTATGTATGGGTGTTTGTGTGTGTGCATGTGTGCCTGCCTGTGTGTGTGTGTGTGTGTGTGTGTGTGTGTGTGTGTGTGTGTGTGTGTGTGTTTATTTGTGTGTGTGTGTGTGTGTGTGCGTGTGTGTGTGTGTGTGTGCGTGTGCGTGCGTACGCATGCATACATGGTTGTGTGTGTCCTTACCACTCTATAAACAGGCAGCACTTGCTCCAGCACTTGTCCAAAGCTGCTGTTGACTGGCTTCTTGTCTACAGGCGCGGCGGACAGCAAGTTGGGCAGGTTTAGGAAGTACGGAGGCTCGGGACCACTCTCCAGCTCCGACTCAGTACCCTGCCAACACATCAACCGACAAAGAAGAAACCATACACAGGACAGAAGATAAAATAAACAGACGGGCGGACGCAAAGACAGACAGACAGACAGACAGACGGACAGCTCACCTGTGCGATGGCCCTGGCCAGGTGTGTGTATTTCTGCAGGTATGCACCCAGTGTGTGCGGGCCGTAGATGGTTGACGCCCCTTCATACCTCTGGATCTGAGTAGGGACACAGTCACTAGGGGGCCGTCATGACACTTCTTTCCCCCTCTTATCTCTGAAGACAAACACACACACACACACACACACACACACACACACATACCTGGTACTCTTCGTACGTTGTGATGTAGTGTGTGTAGGTGTTACTCAGGCCTGCGATGACCACTGTTGTGTCTTCAAAGGAACTTCCTGAATCCAGCTCCTAACACACACACACACACACACAAAAACACATATAGTAGTTGGTTAATTAGTTAGTTGTAGTTAGTGTGTTTGCGTGCGTGTGTGTGTTTGCGTGTGTTGGTGTGCACGTGTATGCGCGTGTGTGTGTGCGCGTGTGTGTGTGTATGTCACCTCTTTGACGGCCTCTCGTATTCTTCTCCCTGCCATGGTTCTGTTGAGAACACAGCGAACATGCATGAACCCTATCAGTGTCGCTAGCGGTAGCCTACCCGCTGAGCCTCATTCGTGTAGCCTGAATCATGATGTCACGCTCTTACGTCATCTCTCCCGGCACGGCAACCACGGCAAAAGAGCCGATGGTGATGATCTGCACGTCCACTATCTCAGGATGCCAGGGAACGGGCCAGGACATCTGCAGACAGGAAGTCATGAGGCAGTCATTACATCGTCAGCCCAGACAGGAAGTCATGAGGCAGTCATTACACCGTCGTGTTCATTTGGTGTTTTGCAGGCACCCGTGTTCTGTGCCGACCTCTCCAGTGCTGAACAAGATGGGTTTGGGTCGGTGGCATTCCTGCGTCTCATTGGACGGTGGTCCCACCAGGGCGTTCCTTATACCATCCCAGAAGGGGTCGCCTTCCACCGCCCCTACACACACACACACACACACACACACACAGACACACACATATACATCCACACACACACACACACACACACATGCACATGCTCACACACACACACACACAAACACACACACA
Organism: Micromesistius poutassou; assembly: GCF_964030765.1. NCBI lineage: Eukaryota > Metazoa > Chordata > Actinopteri > Gadiformes > Gadidae > Micromesistius > Micromesistius poutassou. Next base: position 5,360,436 of record NC_140291.1, on the reverse strand, counting down.
CATGCACACGCGCACACGCGCACACACACACACACAGACACACACACACACACACAGACACATGCGCACACACACACACACACACACACACACACACACACACACACACACACACACAGAGGCAGACGCACCAACAAACATACAAAGCATTGCTGTCATCATTTTTATCGTCATCATCATCATCATCATCATCCTCCTCCTCCTCCTCCTCCTCCTCCTCCTCCTCCTCATAGTGTTGGGTTCCATCCTGACCCTGGGTGAAGTTCAGGTCTCCCCCTCCGTCTGTGGTCCCTGCAGCGAAGCTGTGGCCCAGCGCAGGTTTACAGGTCCTGGCCTAGCATTCATACATGCAGCCACACACACACACACACACACACACACACACACACACACACATCCAGTGTTTGTTTTACTATCAAGGAACGGCTTTTTATCACATTGGCCTCCAGTGTATTCAGATATGGGTTGTTAAGGAGAGGGCAAAGATTAGGCATCTGCTCAAGGATGATAGGGTAGTGTACACACACATGCACACACGCAGGCACTAACAAACATACACACACACACACCCACAGGTACAGGCACAGGCACACACGCATATGAACGCAAATGCGTGTGTATTGTGTGAGTGAATGTGTGTGTGTGTGGGGGTGTGTGTGTGTGTGTGTGTGTGTGTGTGTGTGTGTGTGCGTGGGTTTGTGCGTGTGTGTGTGTGTGTGGGGGTTTTGTGTGCTGGCTGACCGTATGGGTTGAGTTGATCTGTACGGTGACATCAGTCATATTGACCCACTGATGAGCAGCATGCAGAAACCCTGTCACTTCCCAGTCTGCCTTACCATACAGTTCCTACAGGGGGCGGCAACAACACACTGTTTCATTTATTTTGCCAATATTATTTCTAGTGGTTCATTTTCAATTTAAATCTTATTAACAAAACAGCATTCCTCACCAGCAATGTATTTTTGCTGTCTGATGACTTCTACCACATTGAAAATGTCAATCAACAAAATGAAACATTTTCAATAATAAATAAAAAATTCTTTGCATATTTCTACTCTCTCGCACATAGAAACAGGGGCAAAATACTTCAATGGGTTAGCACACAGTTGGCTAGCATCCTTTTGAATAAATGAAATTCCACCTATATTACTTCTCATTCCTGAAGCCTGTTTTGACTTAGAGATTCCTATTAGAGAACTAGGATACCGTCTGTCTGCCATTTCACATCATCTTTAGAAGGCAGATGTGACATTTTGCCAGGCCGCATACAGGCCAGGCAGACAGACAGACAGACAGATGTAAGGGTGCAGTACAGTATTCAAAGGGCAGGCCGACAGACAGATAGACAGAAGGGCAGAAAGACAGTACTTAAAAGACAGACAGACAGTACCTTGGCCTTCTTGTAGATGTTGTGTCCGATGAGTCGGGTGCTTTCAAACATGTCCTCACCAGGGCCAGTTCCTTGACACATCTTTGTCTACACACACAGACACACATGCACACACACACACACATTTTATTTTTTTCATTTTATTTTATATGTGATGATGTGGGCTTGCGTGTGTGCGTGTGTGTGTGTGTGTGTGTGTGTGTGTGTGTGTGTGTGTGTGTGTATATGTGTGTGTGTGTGTGTGTGCTTGTGTGAGAGTGTGTGCCCACCCCTCCTATAGGACAGGAGCTGTTGAGGTAGTCGCAGGGCAGACCAGTGTTGGCACACACCGGTCCTCTGGTGTTGGGACTGACGTCGCCAAGGTTACTGGAGGCAAACCCAGCCACAAAAGGACCCTGAAGCAGACAGACAGACAGACAGACAGAGAGATGTATGCTAAATTTAAAATAACTTATGTTTGCAGGTTCCTTTTGTATGTTACTTAGATAACACTGAAGTAACAGCTGTAAAAAGTGCTGTAAAACACACACACACACACACACACACACACACACACACACATACAGAAGCATACCTTTCCAGGTAAAGATCCTCTGTTCTTGTCCTGTTCTAACAGGTAGGCGGCGTATCCCATGTTGTCGCTGGTGACCATCTGATTGGTGTAATTCATACTGACAGCATGGACAGCAAACCAGCTGACAGGAGGGGCGGGACATTCATTACTTGAATACAATTACATACGGATACAATTCTGAAAGGAGCAGCTTCATTCCCTCCTTGTTCAGAGTTTCTTTCCACAGTGGGTATCTTCTGTACCTCAGCATACCAACACCATCTCCGTCTAGATCCGTCAGCCGGAGCACCACCACCTGTTTGTCCGTATTTGTTTCATACCTGACGATAAGAAATGCAATCAATACGTTTGAGTTTTAACTGCACACATTGCATACGACATGCATGGAGTCTGTTTGGTCATCATCATTGTAATCATCAACCTTCACAGCACCATCACCACCCTCATCAGCACCATCTCCACCACCCTCACCATCACCACAATAACCACCATCATCATCATCACCACAACCATTATCATCCCCACCACCACCACCATCATCATCATCACCACCACCACCACCCCCACCACAGTCATCATCACCGCCACCACCACCACCACCACCACAGCCATCATCATCACCACCACCACCACCACCACCACCACCACTATCATCACCCCCACCACCACCACCCCCTCCAAGTCCTCCTCCAGCCCACCTGTCCCTCTCCTTCTGGGGGTTGTTGAGGTAGGACTGTGGGCTCCTGTTCAGGCTGCTGTCCTCCAGCGTTCCTTGGCTCATGTAGATCCGGCCCGGCCTGATGCTACGGTGGGCTATGTCTACGCTCTGTAGACAAACAGAGCATTGTTACTCATTCATTGTTGTTACAGTGATTTCCCGAGGATGCGCTGGGCTATGGCTATCCTCTGAAATACAAATGACACAAACACACACACACACACACAAACACACACACACACACACACCTGGACGATGCCGTCCACCAGGGCCTTGATGGAGGGCTTGACGTAGCCCTTGCTGGTGATGAATAACAAGGTGTACTGGAAGTATCCGGCCGGGCCCCCATGGGTGTGGGTCCCACTAATAACCACGTTGTCCCGGCCATACAGGGCTCCATACTTCACCTGAAGGGCCTTCAGCACCTGTAAGAGACAATATATATTATATTGTTGCAAATATATATATATATATATATTTATATATAATGACTATCAGGAGATATAAGGAGATACAGAGAGACAGTCAAACAGATAGAGACAGACATACAGAATGACAGCGGATTGGACAAAGATTAGACAAAGGTGAGACAGACAAAAAAATGAAATATATATATTTATATATATATGTTTCAGGAGATACAGTGAGATGGACAGACAGACAGGGAGACAGACGTCCAACAGAAAGTAAGACACAGTGATCAGACAGAATGCCAGAAATATTGTCCTTCCAACAGACAGCAGACAGACAGACAGACAGCAAGACAGACCTCCAGTCTCAGCCTCTGGGAGACCATCCCGATGTCGGCGGTGATGAAGACCACCCTCTTATGCCCGTCGTCCACGATGAAGGCCCTGCTGAACAGACGGGTGTGGATGCCGGCCGCCGTCTGCTGGGGAACAGCATAGCCCATCTAGCGGAGAGAGAGACATAGAGAGAGAGAGCGATAGAGAGAGACAGAGAGAGAGTAAGAGAGACATACAGATACAAAGAGAGAGAGAGCGAGAGAGAGATAGACAGAGTGAGAGAGAGAGAGAGAGAGAGAGAGAGAGAGAGAGAGAGAGAGAGAGAGAGAAAGAGAGATAGAGAGTGAAGGAGAGGGAGAGACAGGATTTTATTGCATCAGCAATCTTTTTGTTGAAACTTTCACGCCAATAAAGGTGAAACTTGAGGCAGAAAGAGCGATTGTGCGTGTACGTGTGCGTGCGTGCGTGCGTGCGTGCGTGCGTGTGTGTTTGTGTTTGTGTGTGCGTGTCACAAACAGACCAGAAGGATATCAGCAGGAGGTCCAGTACAATCGGCGCGACCCACCCCAATCAGGTAGGGGGGGTCCTGGGAGGGATAGGTTAGGTATGTGTCTTTAGAGGAGAAGAGGGAGCGGAGGGAGAGGAGAGGAGCGGAGAGGAGGAGGAGAAAATAGAGGACACCAGAACGAATGAATGCAATGTATCACAACAGTGTGATACAGCAGTGATTAGACCCTTCTGCTTTATGTAGATATTTGTATGGACACAGATATGTTTGCACATGTGTGCTTGGCTGTGTGTGTTTGCATGTGTAAACATCCTGGCGTGTATGTGTGTATGTGTGTGTGTGTGTGTGTGTGTGTGTGTGTGTGTGTGTGTGTGTGTGTGTGTGTGTGTTCTTACGATTCTTTGACTGAGTCAAGAGTACGATCAATGTCACCGTGACAGAGGCAACGAGAAGGAACAGGAGTACCTTCAACACCAGTAGACTAGAGAGACCACAACACAGTACACGACGCACATCCATGGCTCTGTGGCCCACACAACGGCACGCACACACAAACACACACACACACACACACACACACACACAGACATACACACACAAACAAAAATGTATGCTTAGACTCATATATACATGCACACACTCACATATGCATGCATATGACACATTTACACACGTACAAATACAGACATAATAAAGACGTGCACAGACACAGTAACTTACATTTAAGGTAGATATGTATTGCATTGCTTCATGCTAAATTGGTCAAAATAATGAAGTCATCAGAATAAGGCACACTAATATATTAGTGCAATACAGAAAGGTCCACAGAACTGCAAAGAAAGAAAGCTATGTTTGGATATTAATAGAAAGACACACCCAAGGGAGATTACTACAACAATGTGTTTTTCCACTACGAGTATCTAGCATCTATAGCCTACAAGTCCATGTTTTTACAAGTCACTTTTCCAAATGGCATTAAACGTAGACCTCAACATACAAAATACAATATAAAAGTAAGTACAACTTACATTAAGCAGTTTTAAACTTGTCCTGTTAATCCTGCAACGTGTTTACAAGAATGCTCTCAGGATGGGAGGTGAAAGAAAGGTTTCCCGCAATGCTGTTAAAAACCTCTCCACTCTCCACTAATCAGAGATGAAGACGGTAAAACCTGCGGTGAACCAGAGTTCAGGTGGTTATACAACTGGCTGTTACCCATGAGTGTTTTGATAAGATGTAGGTGTGTTTAGTAGTGACTGTGGGGTGACAGTGAAATAACACATTATTAACACATTAGAGGGTACAACATCATAGACACAGACATACAGGTAGACAGAAAGACAGAAACAGACACAGATAGGTAGGCACGCACAGGCAGGCAGGCAGGTAGGTAGGCAGGCACAGGCAGGCAGGCAGACAAGAGGCTGTTTGTAAAAGTGTGTGGGAAAGAGGGATGAGAATCTGGTGAATGTGTGTAAGAGATAAACATAAACAGGTGCAATCTACTCTTTCCATCAGTCGTGGTCCAAAGGACATTTGATTAGAGATAATGTGCAGATAATAGTTTTATTGTTGAGGAAAGGCACTGCATTAAGAAAATTAAGAAAATTGTAGTTTTGGACTTTAGGACTTTATATTCTTGATATAGTTTGATAGTTCTACTGACCAATGTATTCCAACAGATTTAAAACTTACACATGCAAAAATCGAATCTAACATGACCAAAACAGATAGAGTCACAAGTACAGTGTATACAGCGGTATTAAGACCAGGTTTATTCAGTCTTTCACAATTCCGATGGTGTGAAAATCACAGCTGTCATTGAGAACAAAATAGTTAAATAAATTCAATTCCAGTACTCTGTTGATTATAGTTTGAAAATAAAAAAAACCTGCGATGAATGAAGTGGTTTTGATTGAATGCAGGGCAGTAAGAGGTTTACAAATGTATTACAGTCTTTGTAGCCAGTTTTGGATTGTGGACATGGATACACACACACACGGACACACACACAGACACAAACATAATTCATATTCGTTACATCCTTATCTTTGCCTCTTGAGAAGAATTATTTTGTGTTTATCAAAGTTTTGTCAAAGCCTACAACATCCAAAGGCAAGTCACACCAACGGGAACGAAACACATTTTTACTTAAACATAGTTAGGAAGAGTATATTGTTGGATGGCTAATGTGCTTTTACCAATACCGTATTCAACCAGAGAGGAGGCCCACCAAACCTCCACAGATTACATTCAGAACAATAAGGCACTCACATTAAGGGAATGCAATGATGCTTGGAAACGTTTCAGTCTCATTTTTAAACATTTGCTACAGTCATAAAAAAGTAAACGAGTATAGTGGCTCATCTGGATGATTTCAAACATTGGGTGACAAAGCATATGTAATTAATCAAAAATAAGTTGGTAAGTTGCGACGGTGAATACAAAAAAATTTTCTTTGTAAAATTTGTACTATTTTTTTAAAATTAAAAATGTCCAGCTTCACTAAGCAAACATCGGCTGTCACTTGCTCTTCCAAAAGTTATAATATGAAGGCTATAGGACAGGGTTCAAAATATCCATTGGTAATTTCCTTCAGAGAAAATTGTTTATTTCTTACGAAATTTGTCATCAGCTTGCTATGTTTAAATCGGAACACTTGTATTCTTTTGTAACCATTATTGTTTGCCAAAATGGTAGTTTGTCAAGACACTACGTCATTGCCTTCAAACATCAAGATTTCAATATGAGAAGGACAAATCATAATTATAATAGCAAAACAATAAAAACTGCTTTGAAGATTTTGCAACATAATAACATATGTTTTTGTTTGTATGATGCCAAAAATATCCAGCCCTCAAAAAGACAGGACCTTTTTTCATAGGCATTATTGAAAGCAGTAGACATTACTGAAGTCAGTGGAAATTGCTCTGTAGAATGAATACCCTTTTGCATCTGATGCCAATGGAGATTATACAAATACATACAAATGAGGAACAAAGAATATGTTGTATTCAGCCACTTATACGAATACTGACACACACACACACACACACACACACACACACACACACACACACACACACACACACACACACACACACACACACACACACACACACACACACACACACACACACACACACACACACACACACAGCTTGACTTTGAATCCAATGAACCATTAAATGAAAAACATTTTTAACAGATAACAGATAAACAAAAGAAACCGCTCCATAACTTACCATCCATACGTTATTAAAAAACAAAAACAAAGAGAGGTTTGACAGAGAACTAAATTTAAGACACGATGGTGGCACTTATCTGGCCAATGAGCTGTCAGCCCTCAAGGAGACATGAAGGTAGGCGGAGTCAGTGCTTTTCCCCATTCATTGCTTTTGTAATGAATGCAATTGAATTGAAGGCCATTGAAATGCCATTGGAGAAAGTCAATTTGAATCCAGACAGATTTTCAAAATAAAATATACAGAGATATAACAGATTATTTTGCACGGGCCAACAACAACTATGTAGGTTTTGTTAGTTGGTGTAAACAAAAGACAGAGATATACCATGTTAAACTTTAACGGAGTGAAGGCTTTGCCGGTTTTGTGCTCTCTGATGTTGGGACATTTTAAAAGAGGAGGTTGTGTCTAAACTCAGGGCAGACATTCAGCAGACATTCTGATTTTGACCAATCGTTGGTCTGCAGTATCGCTTAGCTCAACCTGATCTCAAAGGTTGGCCGGAGGAATAGCCACATTTTTGTGCATGTAAAGGATTTTTCACGTTTTGGACCTGAAAGGCTTTGAAATTAGGATGTGTTGGCTATACTGGTGACTTACAGCAGCCAATCAGCTCTTTGAATGTAAAGTAAGTCCAATCAGAAAAAACCCTTCACAGAGTATTTGCTTAGACATCTTGTGAAGGAGATATTTGGTTCAAGAAAAAGCTGTTGAACTTGAGGAGTTTTGAGTACTTTGATAGCACCACCTGTGAAATGAAACTAGCTTTTCCCATGACATAATAATAGCATATTTATGTAAAGTATAGCTACATTTAGAATTTATCAAACTTTTTAAATACTTGCATAAAACCTGCACCGCTTAACTCTTTCAATGCGGCCAATACTTTTGTTTAAATGTAGATTTTCCAAACTTATGGATCTAGGGTTGGAATCACACACCTTCTGCTGTTTGAATTTGGAATTATGTTGAGGCCTGAAGCAAAAGGCCACAGTGGAGGGGAGTTTAGAGACACGTGCTGCTTTAGCTGGGGACATACAAAAACAACAAAAACAACAACACACAATCATGGGAGGCTTCCACCAACAGATTGCTACTGTAAAAAGATGGCAAACTGGCTGAAAATGGCACATTGTATTGAGTGATGATTGTCCTTTCCTTCCCGTTTGTCCATCCGTTTTAGAAAACATTCTCAGCTTTGTGATTGTAGACGGTCCACGGATACAGTTTGGCTGATGAACTAAACCCTGTGTCCGTCTTGGGGTTTAATCTTTCTGAAATGTGCTAGTTTGTCTAGTTTATATCCTTCTTCACCCAGCGCTTCTGCGGTGGGTCAGGTCAGAGGGTCATAGGTTCCAATCCCAGCGGGCGACACATGGCACCCATACTGCCAGAACCATGTTCCCCAGTCCCAACGGGATTTACAAAAAAAGGGTAAGAAAGACATGGCACCAATTTCCCCGTGGTGACAGGTTCTAATCCGAGCATGGTGCAAAAAGGGCGTGGCACCAGCGCTGTTTAGGTTCAATCCATCGATCTGCTCTTTGATCCATTCCTCAACAATGGGGAGTTAATGTCTATACTCGTTAGGTCCGTCCATTTTGTCGTTAGTAGTCAATCAGTCAGGATTTCTTGCTGTTTCTTGCTCATTATCAACACCCGTCCGTCTGTCCGCCCGTCCGTCTTCCATCGTCAGTCTACCCGTCCTTCTTGTCCGCCCGCCTGGTTGATCGGACGTTAATCTCCCTCTTTAAACACGTCCGTGTAGTCCGTATCGTCCTTCTGGGCCGCCTCCCGCTGGCGCCCCTTAGTGGTCAGGGGCACTCACTGTCCGTCAGCCGGCTGTAGCGGACCTGGCTCCGCAGCAGCCTCTTGAGCGGGGAGGGCAGCTGGTAGTGGCGGGGCACGGTGCTCTTGACGTTGGCCTCCAGGTACAGGAAGAAGCGGTACCACCAGACCCTCGACACAAAGTTGGAGGGGGAGGGCTCCTTCAGGGCCTGCCAGCGGGAACAGCAATGACTTCAATGAGGTTACGGTGGCGTTAAGAGAAGACTCTATTTGAACCAGATGAGAAGTTTTGGGGCAATTTGCTGAAATGAGGTTGAATCTTAGTGACGCAGACTGTACATCTAACGGAATATTCTTCTTAGGGTTTTGGAGACAAAATCTGCCTTTAGGTGTAGTTCACTAAACGGATTTCCTTACCGTCTGTTCGACTCTGTTATCCGTTTCCATGGTGAACTTAAAGTCCTACCAGACCCATTAAATGTCATGTATGAGGTCATATTTATCTAATAGAGCTACTTCAAATCTTGTTCAGTACATCCTTTGTGTTCTAACTACTGTATATTATGGAATTCTATTCATAAACTTTAATCACAAACGTTGTTTTGTCATGCTCTATGTGGCGCCATCATAGTACAATTAAATCAACCACACACACACACACACACACACACACACACACACACACACACACACACACACACACACACACACACACACACACACACACACAGTACCTGCTGGTTGGCCATGGTGTGGTAGAGCCAGAAGAGCTGTGTGGTGACGTAGTAGGCCACCACCACGTCTATGGAGTAGTGGTCGTGGGCCAGCAGGATGCAGAACAGACCCACAGCCCACAGCAGCCAGCACAGCCAGTGGCACCACCAGAACCGCCTGGGGGAGTCTGCAGCACAGACAACCGATCACAACACAGGGGTTAAAACACGGTGGGTGTGGGGCCGTATCCCCAGGTAGAGCGGTGAAGGTAAACAGCGTGTGCTGCACGTCTGTCACCACTAGGTGTCTCACACACACACACAATCAAAAGGTGAGCTGTGGGAATAATTCAAAAACCCAACTGTACCTGGAAAACGCAAAACGCAGGTTTTGCATGTAAAACAGTGTCAACCATTAACTATTTAATATAATTTGTGTTGTTAATCTTTAAAAACAGATCAGTAAAGCGCTAGTAACTCAGTAACTCAAGACCCTGTACACGACAACCACAACTCTTGGTGGTAGCAGCCTAACACTAAAAACTCTCAATCCCTGGTAACGATGAGTTGAAATATGATTGCTTATCCAACAGGTAGGCAGCAAATACAGGTAGAGTAACTTTATCAAAATGCAAACCCGACTGTAAACATCCAGGGGATAAAGAAAAGAGTAAACATCTGAACTGTGTATGCCAAGTCAACAAAGGTTGTGTGTACAGGGTGCATATGTGTGTGTGTGTGTGTGTGTGTGTGTGTGTGTGTGTGTGTGTGTGTGTGTGTGTGTGTGTGTGTGTCTACTCACACTCCTTGATGAAGAGGTAGGAGAGGGTGAGTATGACGGTGTGTCCGCTGTACAGGTAGTCGCCACACATGTGGTGGGAGCCCGTGATGGTGAGACCCCCGCCCGCAATCATCTTGAACACCCGCCCTGCCTGGGACATGTGATCACCCATCACCTGGGGCGAGAGAGGAGAGAGGAGAGAGAGAGAGAGACAGAGAGAGGGAAAAGAGAAACAAAAAGAGAGAGATGAAGGTAAAAGGCAGCGAGACAGAGACATAAAGACAAAGTGAGGGAGGGGGAGAGAGAGAAGGGGGAAGAGCGAGAGCGAGAGAGAGAGAGAGAGAGAGAGAGAGAGAGGAAGAGAGGCTATGAAGTAATTTCCTTCTTTCAAAATCTCTTTCAAATCAGGACTGGAGGGCGTTTGCAGCGCTCATGTCAGGGACCATTCCTGAAGCCCCCCCCCCACCCCCCGAGGTTCCTGAGCCCAGGGCCGGACAGGAAGTGAGGCAGAAGTTAAAAGTGGTTCCAGGTGTGTTTGGAGAGGATCCCTCAGGAGCGGGGGCGACGGGGCGGGGGGTGACGTGAAGCAACGCTGGGTGAGTAACGCCAAACAGACTCCAGGAAGATCAGAGTCATCCATACGAACGTTTCTCGGAACCACTGGGGTTACAACCTAGCCCCAGGATGGAGGACGTAATGAATAATACAACTTTATTCACACTTCCTGCACCACACATTTCAAGGAACCACGACCCCACTGAGGTCATGTCGCCTGGCTTGGACGATGCGGCGCTTTAAACTATTTTGGTCGGTCCAAGCAAAGCGATAGTGGGTGCGGGATATTACAGAACTCAAAGACGGTGTGACAGAGACGGATAGAGACCGTCCTGTTGTTTTTTTTAAACGACATCATGCAGCGCAGAGAGAGAGCGAGGCAGGGCGAGAGGCAGACATTCAGTCATGGTTTCGAGGTCAGCTGTACCATGCAGGAAGCCTGTAGCTGTCTCCCACATACACACACATCAGGGGCCCTTTGGGGATAACTGCTGGCTTCACGCACACACACACACACACACACACACACACACACACACACACACACACACACACACACACACACACACACACACACACACACACACACACACACACACACACACACACACACACACACACACAATTGATATTACCTAAGAAATGCAAATGATTGCCTTAGTGTCACTGAAACACTAAACATGTTTACTCAAAAAAATATACAAATGTGACTAGGTTGGGCTGAGCTGGCACAGGCTTACGAACAGAAGAAAGTTTTTTGTTTAGAATACCCGTCATTGAAATGTATTTCCTTTTTGCGTGGTGGATGTTTATTGAATGTGTTCAGATAGCACACATTGTACCCATGACAACTTTTATCCGCTTCCCTACCTCACACACAGTTTCATGTTTAAAAATAGTTAGTTGCGATTTCATGACACATGTGGGACCTGAGGCTGAACAAATAGAGAACAACCTGACACACACACACACACACACACACACGCACATGCGCACACACCCCCCCCCCCCCCCCCCCGGGAAATGGTAGATGGAAAACTAGGACCCTGTTGGGGTCAAGGGTCCCTGGAGAGATCCAGACCTGGGAGAAAGGCCATTCTTCGTGCTCATTTTATCCTCACACCATCTCCTTTCAACCTCCTGCCTGCTCATTTCACCCTTTCACCAGCTGAATCGTGTATATTGTCAGCTGGATATTATGAGCTTTCCGTTTAGCATCGCAACACAAACCGGTCAAGTTGTATTCATGAATAGTGCACAATAGTGTTATTTCATGATTGTAATTGTAAAACTCTCAACACAATACAACTCACGAGCCAATGTCAACACATTACAAACCAGATTTTCCTTTCGCTTTGGTGTGACAACGCACACATAGGAGGAATAACAAGTATGGCACAACAGCTACAACACACGGGCCCTGCGGGGCACTAAAGAGAGGTGTCCATTTACCTTGGGAGCGCACCTGAAGTGCATGCCAGGCACGGGCAGCGTGGTGATGTACATGGTGACACACCTGTACAGGTACAATGTCCCGATGATGAAGAAGAACCGACGTCCCACGATCGACCTGGGGGTGGAGAGAGCGAGATAGAGAGAGGACTTAAAACAATGAGAGAAAATATCACAAATTGAATGACCTACACATTTTAAAAATATTTTAAAATGTATTGAATGAATGCAAGTCAGAGAAAAGAAGGAAGGAAAGAAGGAAATGGTGTACAGAAGAGATAACATGACTTAGAGAAGACAGGTAACATGACTAAAGAGGAAGGAGAGAGTAGAGATAGATGCAGAGAGAGAGAGAGAGAGTAGATAGATGCAGAGACACAGAGAAAGAGTAGAGATAGATGCAAAGAGAGACAAACAGAGAGAGTAGAGATAAATGCACAGAGAGACAGACAGAGAGAGAGAGAGAGAGGAGAGATAGATGTAGAGAGATCTAGAGCTAGGTAGAGATGTGGAACTAGGTAGAGAGATAGAGATAGATAGGATAGATGGATGTAAATATGTCTGTAGGGACAGAGAAAGGGGGGAGGAATTCAGAGGTCAAAGGTCACATCTGGCCTTCATTATCCAAAGGAAAATAAATAAGGCCGTTTGGGGCGGCATTAGCTCAGGAGGTAGAGCTGGTTGGCTGGTAACCGCAAGGTTGCTGGTTCGATCCCCGGCTCCTCCTAGTTGAGTGTCGTGGTGTCCCTGAACAAGACACCTCACCCTAATTGCTCCTGATGAGCTGTTTCCCTGCGTGGTTGGCTCCGCCGTTGGTGTGTAAATGTGTGCATGAATGGGTGAATGTCAGTCAACACAGTAAAGCGTTTTGGATAAAAGCGCTATATAAATGAGGACCATTTGATGCGTGTCTGTGTGTGTCCATGAACCGAGGGCTCAGAGCAGATGCCATACGTTCATTGTTTATTAAAGGGTAATAGGGTGGATTTCGGTGACACTACCTTATATGTTCAGTCAGACGGATGTAGGGGGCTGGAAATGTTTCTTAAGGAGTGACTTAATGACGCACTAAAGTGTGACGTCAAATGAACCTAAACTTCATCAATGTCATTACATCACCACACCGGCAAGCTTTAACAAGTACAAACACACACACACAGTTGGGTAAGAGTATGTTTCAGTCTTACTTATTGTCACACACACACACACACACACACACACACACAACCTGTGTTTGTGGAGGGCCCAGACGACGATCCAAAACGCCAGCAGAAGCAAGCCGATGACCTCGCAGACCATAAACGCCCACTCCTTCCTGTCGAACCAATCGAAGAACTTGTCGGGCAGTGGGGGCGTGTCCTCCTTGGGCGGGACGCGTTCGTGCACCACTGAGATCATCACGGTGGTCAGCACGAAGCAGGTCATGGCGTACAGGAGCGCCACGCCCGTCCGCCCCCACTCCTCGGGTAGCGGCGACCGCGAGGCAGAGTTCGTGGCGCCCGCGGCGGGGAGCGGGATCTGGATCCAGGCGTCACCTCCGTGGTGGTGGCCGCCGGCGAAGCCGTTGCCGACGAGCGCCCCTTTGCGGACGCCATTCCTCTGGGCCGGGTGAGTCTGGTGCTTCGGGGGGCCGTTGCCGTTGGAGACCCCCATGTCCCCCTTGACAGGGAGGCCGGGCGCCCCTTTGGCCTTCACGCCGTTGGAGGTGGTGTGTCCATTGTGTACATTTTTGTGCGCCCGGATGTGGTGCTCCAGCCGCAGGGTCTGCACGCGCTCCAGGAGCTGCTGGCCGCCGTCCGACGTCACCCGGGAGAGAGGCGGCGAGGCGAAGGCCGACGGGCTGAGGTCCAGCAGGGCCTGTCCGTTGAGGCTCCGCAGGGCGTCGCAGTACTCCTGCAGGCCCTGGTCGCCCAGCCAACGGACCACATCCTCTCCCGTCCAATCAGACACCTTCATTATGATGACTCACCTGGGCAGAGGAGAGGGGGGGGGGGGGGGACATATTAGGGTGATGGACGTAAAACTACAGGCAATAAATACAGAATTAACATAAACAAGATATGACTATTAATATCATCAATATAATTGAAAACAATCACCCGTTGTCATTAACTACTATTTATATTTTGCAAAGCTCAAATAGTTCAGCATTATATCGCAAATGTTCGGAATGTCTCTCAGTAACCAATCAGTATGTTTAGAAAACACTGACACAATGGCCTAGGGTAGGCTACTGTGGTATCAAGAAACAGATACCAGTATTGACACCGTGTACACCACGTCATTGTTCAGATCTAATTTGACAGTAACAAAGCTTATAAATAACAGAACGAAAATGGATACTATGCCCATTACTAAAGACGTCTATGACACTTGTTTATAGTAATGACAATGGTGTAACAGGTAAGGTCAGATTACAATCGGCCTTCCTAATAATACCCAAAGGTTAAAAACTTAAAACAACACGTTTAAATCATATAACTCCCCTTCAGACAAACACCTGACCCTTTACAACAGAGAACCATCCAAGTTGTATATCAACCCATAACAGTATACTTTGCAGAATGTAGGTGTGGTTTACTGTGAACGCCAAAATACAAGGGCGTACATCGGTAGACCCGTACATGGTTAAAATGCATTTTTCGTAGATGTATAAACAAAATGGAGAGTCCACTCTAGGATTGACCGTAAACACTGCTAATGACCTGAGGAGGGAGGGAGACACTCGCTCCCTCTCACGGTCAATAACTAGTTGCATCACGTTACGCAAATTCCGAGACGAGGATGCATTCCAAGGACCGCTATGCAATCAGGAGGGCAACACGCCGTGTGTTTGGCAACACTTACTACAATGCGGTTACATGCGGATACGAACCTAGCCTTTGGTTTTTTTCAACCCTCGATAAACGTAACCATCCATATCTTAGAAGCGGACTATGCTCTTTCAATAACGTAAGGCACCAGTCTGAGTCGCGGCCGTTTGCGTAGCACACCGTTATCAAGGAACACTTTTACAAAGTAGTTTTGCCATCCAAATGTCCCATTTATCACCAAACTCCGAAATCACAAGGTAACTTACTTGCTACAGCTGTTCAGTAAGAGGGCGTAGTGTGCGCCATAAGCATATCCAGCCCTTTACTTTAGTGAACACAGCCCTGTCCGACTGTCCTATCTCGTCTGCTCGTGGGCTCGTCGATGGGATGGCTCTAATCGAACTGCTAGAATTCCACCGTAACAAGAACACGTGAAAGTTTGAATGTCTGTACCTTAATCCCTTTTTTGAGTTTACTTTAGCGAGTCAAAGAAATCCCAGTGTTAAATCGCTGCCATTCGCTGTCCGCTCGTCTATGCCGCGCTTTCTATACCTCCTTTCGTTTATATGCGTCCCTTTTTGAGCCAGGGGGAATTTAACCAGAGTGAAGAGAGATCGGTGGGTCGAGTCGCTTTATTTACTCACAGGTCGGAGGCTGGAGGGAACTAACCAGAGTGACGAGAGAGGGGCGGGACGACTCCCTTTATTTACTCACAGGTCGGAGCCTGGAGGTTAACGTATTGGCTTACGATGTGTCTCTTTTTACTTTCCCATCATCATACAGAATTCAGGCCAGGAGAGAATACTGGGTTTCTCTCTGAACAATACACAAGAAATATGGGCTGTGTGGCAAAAAGGATGCATTTGTTCTCCATACAATAATCGGAAAAAAGAAGAGGAGGGGAGCAGAATGAAGGGCAAGTGAATGGAAAGTGTGTCGAGGCGAGGGTTGGTAAGAATTTGATATATTTGCTTTGTGATTCTGAACAGTATTTGGCTGGCATGCACGCTATTTAGGCCAACGTTGAGGATGTGTATGCAAGTTATCTTTTTCTATGTAGGCTCTTATTGTTTACAGAACAAAGAGTATGACTATTGCTGCATTACTAATCAGAATAAAGACAGAACGTACACAGCGAGATCTGGTTCATTCGTGGTCTGATGTGCAAAAAATAACATCAACCATATCTTTGTTTTCTTGTAGATTTACAATCTTTTTACGCCATGATTCTCAATGTAATGGCAACATCTAGAGTTTAACGAAGTTAAAAAATGACAACAATCCCATATTTGTAGTTTAGAATTTGTGAAAGAGCCTTCCAAAGGCCTTTATTCTATTCAGCCATATAAAACACATAGGATCTCTAATAAAGACTTAAAAGAGCAAAGGTTTGAGCTAATGGGACTAACTCGGTTATTCATCAACCAGAACCCTTAATCTGTCCATTACTAAAGACTTTTACCTGATCTATATGATATACACAAAGCAAATATTTAAAACATAGAAGTCTGCATGTGAATTTAGAAAGGGCCCCGTCATTCAGTCTCTCTCCAATCATTTTCTTGGGTGCTGTATTTACCCAGATACAGCCCTCTGTCCTACAGTGGCCTCTTGTCTACTTGTTTGTCACGGTGTTGCATGAGGTTCCTATTCATCTGAATGGAGGATATACATTTGGAGAACGTGGGACTGGAGGGTGTCAACAATGTTATTTTTAGTGCAATGGAGAACAGTTCATACTCCCTTCCCTACAAACCAATACAATGGTCACTGTAGTATAACAAAACGGAACATGTTATTGTAATGGGCACACAAGAGCTTCAAACATCAGAGTCAAAGTACAAAGGGCTGCAGTGTATTTTTGATTTCTTTGGCGGTTCCTTCGTATTGTACTAGGAAAATTCCTATTTGGCTTTACTCTGTCTATCCTTTTCAGCTTTTCCCAGCTGGTCACAACTGGTCTTACGACCACAAGGACACCTTTGTTCAAGGTCTCCTTGCTACCTTTCCCATCTCACAAACTAGCAAATCTGCTATCCTTGAAGAATCAAGTAGTGTTCCTGCAATGGCGTGAGACTGGTGAAAAACAACTTTTGTGTGCTACTTAGCATTAAGAAGTGTCATTGGTCCTAGACACAATACCTTATAAAGAGGTGTCCATGACGGTATGGATTCAGATGGTCACAGAATGAGAGGCCGCCGGAGAGAAGCTTCTTACCTTGAACTCTGGCTGCATCAATAAACTTTCTGATCTATGATCCCATAAAGTTTTAGTAGAGGACAGACCTTTCAATTAACTGTGTGTGTGTGTGTGTGTGTGTGTGTGTGTGTGTGACTCACTTCCTTTTTAGAGTCCCTAGGTTTGTCTTTGTCTTTCCTGTCTTGTGACATAAGCACACATGCACACACTTCCCCCCCCCCCCCAGCATCTCAAATTAACTTGTCATATTCAACTGTCACAGACACACACACACATACACACATTAAAAGTAGAGAAGGGGCTAGCTGAAGCTCTTCACAGTCAGCTCAACGAGATTGTGTCAGAAGACCGGAATGACGGGGGTACCCCGCAATCACTCCCACTACCACACCCTATCTGTTTCAGCTTCCAAGAAGTTGCATCAGAAGACTCAACACGTTCAACCGTTGAACAGAGAGAAACGAAACAGAAAGATTTTCTACTATTTAGAAATTCAGCAGAGGATTTTCCCCAAAGCCACTTACAGTATTTCCGATGCCGGTCATTGAGGGGCACAAATGGGGGGTGATGATTTCAACAATGACCTACCTTAACCACTATACTATCCTAACAAAAAATGTGACAAATAAACCATTGAGCTCTCTCTCTCTCTCTCTCTCTCTCTCTCTCTCTCTCTCTCTCTCTCTCTCTCTCTCTCTCTCTCTCTCTCTCTCTCTCTCTCTCTCTCTCTCTCTCTCTCTCTCTCTCTCTCTCTCTCTCATTAGATAAAAACTGTGGTTGTGACTACGACTGCATCTACTACTATAACTGCTACTGCTGCTACTACTAATAATAATAATGCCACCAGGACGTCTGATTTACAGAGCTATATTCAGTCGCCCACCTGCACGCGCACATCTCTGTAGCTCTCTGAACTTTGTCAAAATCGACAGGGTTTATAAACGGCCTGGTTCTCTCCTGGTAATGTCTGCACTTGAAATCCCCTACAGAGTCCCTTCAGAGTTGCCAAACCAGGTCTCCCTGCGTTCTCCTAATCCCATAAGGCAGTTGTTTTCGTTCTGCCGTCGCTACAATTTGTATAAAGCAACGAGGGAGAAAAACATGGGGCTTACCCTCCTGCGTTGCCTGGGACCGTTGAGTTATGTTGTTATGGTGTTCCCTGATGGGCCAGTGGGAGTTCTGAGTAACTGTCTGACTCAACACGAGCCCTGAGCCATACTCGACCCCGCCCTTCCTCTGACTAACACGTCCACCCCCCCCCCCCCCCCCCCTCCCACCCCCCCTCAAACCTGGCCAACCAACCAGCGTGGTCATCGGGGTACTATGGCTCCAGGCTCAGTTTCTCTGCGGGATAAACAATACCATGTGCTATTTTTAGTGGGTCAGTGCCTGAATAACTTCGGTTTCCAGGTTACGTAAACTCACTTGGGTCTCCAGGTCTGACACACATGCAACACTATCAAAACAACACACAGTCACAGATGTGCCATCTTGTTCTTTTTCAAAACCTCTCAAACACACACGTGTGATTATGCGCAAAACGTCACTCAAAGGTTAATAAAGCTTGGCTAAGCTTTATTGAGTGACAAGCACACACACAACTTTTTTAGGAAGTTAGGTTAGGGCCTGTTTCAGCATTACTTGATAGCTTACCACACACCATGTACACACCTCCCCACACACACGCACCTCCCCACACACACACCACCCCCACCACACACACACACACACACACACACACACACACACACACACACACACACACACACACACACACACACACACACACACACACACACACACACACACACAGAGTGAGCCAACCAACCAGAGATCAGAGTCATGTGGTTGCTAGTTAGCAACCTTTTGTGCTGGGGCGTCGACATAGAAACACATCGCAAACACAAAGAATGAGAAACGGACTGGCTGCAGACAGAAAGCGAGAGCAAGACAACAGAGGTAAAGAGATAGATAGAAAGACAACAGAGGTAAAGAGATAGATAGAAAGACAACAGCGGTAAAGAGACAGATAGAAAGAGCAAGACAACAGAGGTAAAGAGACAGAGAGAGAGAGAGAGAGAGAGACAGAACAAGACAACAGAGGTAAAGAGAGACAGAACAAGACAACAGAGGTAAAGAGAGAGAACAAGACAACAGAGGTAAAGAGACAGAGAGTGAGAACAAGACAACAGAGGTAAAGAGACAGAGAGAGAACAAGACAACAGATGTACAAATCAAATGTATTATTGCTCTCTCTTCAGGGTACAGTCACATGATTTAACAAGCTACTTAAGAAGATAGATAGATAACCAATGTGCTATTGGTATGTCAACAAGTACAAAAACAAACCATAGTTTCAGGGTGCTTAGTATCACAATGTTTGGAACATTGACAGATGGCTGAATAAAATCCTGAATGAATATCCCTCATAGTTTTGTTGTTTTCCTTTAGAATGACTCTCGTAGCAGAAAGCGCCATGATTTTAGAGAATTGTTGTGAAGGCAAAAATAGCTATTGATTCAATCTATGAAGATTCTGCTAAATTGTGACTAAAACGTCTGCGTATACATGGGTTTCAAAGTGGAAATAAGCTTAGTCATTGATATTATGGGATCCTGTTTCAAGCGGTTGTAACAGGAGCAGACTCTAGGCTGCAGAGCAAGTCTTCTGCATTGTGGGCCTTAAGTGTTGATTTACTCTTTAAACAGGAAATGGTAGTGCAATCCAATATAAAGGAGTTGTGTGCACAACTATCAATAACAGTTGGGTTCAGATTGAATTCCCCATCTCAAATTGGAGCACACACAGTCGGGTCAAACCTCACTTTCGTCAGATTTTCTGGGTCTAATAACGAAAGGGGTCTAATAACAAAAGAAAAAGTGAATTTACCAGACAGAGTGTTCACTCAAAGCACTTTCACCTCACTTTCTACTCAGTCACTCTCATACCAATAGTACTCCCTTACCAATAGTACTCCCTTATTTAGCATCATCAACAATATTCAGACTTCCATAATATGCACATTGGGAATCGATTCATCAGTGAAAGGTAGTGCGACTACCTTTGAATTTTTCCATTGAAGCAGTGTGGAAGTCGTGATTACCGGCACTGCTGTTGTCTGAAATACACATTAACACGGTTAACTTGAAATGGTCGAAAAGTAGATCATCTTCAAATTGACCCTTCCTCAACGGATGTCTCTCTATCCATCTATATCTCTCTCCATTCCTCCACTCACACCCAACAATTTAAAATTGCGTTAACAATATAATATTTAGTATTGGGACGTTAGCCAGAATTAACTGTGAATCACCATTAACTAAATAGTACATGTATTTCTTCAAGGCTCCCATTTTAAAATGGCCGGTTGCTTTGAAGCTTGCATAACGCCCCTTCTGTTTAACTTTCACGTTGGTCTTGCAACGAAAACTTGGCAATCCTTAATCTCTACCTCTCTGGCCTCTGATCTCTGTTTTTAGTGCAGAGTGATAACAATATCAATGACCAAATAATGAGATCAGATATCTTGTGGTGCTTTTAACCGTGTACATGATGTTACTCTTTCCTTGGCCTCACAAGGGCAATAATGACCATGCGCTGACCTTCTCCCACTGTTCTACATGCTTACATGTGCCAATGCATCAAATCCTTGAGATGTGGCGCCATTAAGACGAGTGTGTGACCTACAGGTCATTGAGGAGCAGGTAGGGGCAGCGGTGTGTGGTTATGGCCTGAAAGAAGATGATGATCAGAGGGCCCTGAGGAGGGAGAGGGACCTAAACAGGGCCTGGAATTAAAACCGTAAATGATCAGTTGGTCATGAAATACCGCAATATACCCTACATGTTAAAAAAAAGAATGAAGGAAATGATTTGATTTATTGTGTTGAAAAGATGATATCTCACCAGCAAGATACAAGAGAAACTGAAAAATAAGAAACGGTGCCAGCAAATGTTCCCATGAAGTGAAATATATATATTGTAATATACTTGCAATACATCTATAATGGTGAGAAAATATGGATATGGGCCACATCCAGGTGCCCATATAGATTTCCAGGGCTTTCCTTTCATGGGTCCCTACACTCTAAGCCCTAGGGTATGGGTGAGGCAACGTTCTCACGGATCACTACAGGAATACCGCAGACCGGGGCGATTGTCTGAACTAGTTAGAAATGTTGAAATGTGAAACAGATTTTAACATTTTCTCATGCTATTTTCTATTGCAAAAGTCAAAATATTGCTGTACTGTACGAAAGTATTGCCCTTTTTATAAGGCGTGTCAATACAACTGCAAGTAGTGCAAAAATCTAGAAACACTTAAAAACATGTCAAGTCTTTTCAGTGCTACAGAGACAGATAAGTCTATAAAATGGCCATTGAGAGATATTCTCTTTAGACAGAGAAAGTAGTGGCTAAAATAATGTAACAGGCCAGGCCAGCTGAGCAGAACATTTGCAATGTTTGAAATAATATCGAGGTAGAGACAAGGCCCATAAAGATGAGAGATGACACCATTACCGAGCCAGCTCCGGGTCTGCACAGTATCACTAGTACTCGTTGCTCTGAAAAACACTGTCTGCTCTGGCTTATTACCTGAGATGAGGAATATTAATGTCTTGCAAAAGCAAATCAGCGATTATTGAGATTAAATGTGATGAAATAAATAAATAAATTCCTCTTAAATGTGGTAAACACACACACACACACACTTCAGAAGTACACAACACAAGACAGAATGACAGAGCCTAACGACACTGAAATAAGCACACATTTGTCTGCACACTCCTCTGTCCGTTGGTTCTGAATCCACACACACTGTGTACACACACATGAACACGTCACATTTTCCATCCCTCCCCACCTGTTATTGCAATACATCCTCTCGTCTCAAACTATGCCTTACAGTTGCTGTGTAAGTAAACAGACCACAGGCTGGATGACACACACACACACACACACACACACACACACACACACACACACACACACACACACACACACACACACCTAAAGTTTCGGATTTCGGTTTGGATTTACAAACGCAACAAGCATATAATTACAATCCAATGCATAACATAGTATATGCCATAGTATATGCCATGCAGCGCCTACCTGGCTCAGCATCGGTCCGCTGCATAGCTCCAGAAATAACGGTACAGGCCAGTTAGTTCCGAGCAGCAACGGCCACATCAGCATATAGAATCATTAGACCAAGATGAAGATAGTTAGCAATTCACTGATCACTTCATTGCATTATACCTAGGTTGACGGAGATGGCGACGGGGTCCTGTGGTGATCGTAGCATAATTTGGCGTTTCAAGGAGCCGTTTCATAGCAGTTCCGATCCAAGCTAAGCCACAGTTTGGCATGTAAATAAATACAAAACGGCGAGGAGCAAGGTGCTTTAATTGTCCATAGAAGGATACTTTGCATAGAATTTTTAAATCCAATAATGATTTTTTTTAAATTACAGATTCAACCTGTACAGAACATGTATAAAACACCAATTTAAGTGGGGGGAAATGTAAGTAATGATCCCACCTTACGCTCACACACGTCAACAAAAGGCGCGCAGATTTAGAATCAGGGTTAGCCCGTCTGCACGGAGTTCGTTGTCTCGGTTCCAGATATCCGCCCTCATTTTGACGTAGTATTTCTCATTAAGATATTGCTATATTCATCTTGTGGATAAAATACAAATAAATCAAAACAAACCCATTTACGTAGGGGAAATCCAGTAGGATAAAATCAATGCACCCACTGTTATCGTAGGAAGCGCTTGTAAAGATTGATATTGATAACTGTTGCCCTCACTTGGATGATGCTATAACTGCGGTTCCGGATCAAATTCACCAAAACTGTACATTCTGTGGACAAGAGGATTTCTTGTTTTTGATATAAATAAAATAATAGTACTACAATTGTAATAAACACGCAATGAAAATATGCTTTTGAAAATCCCCTTTTTAAGAATAGGGTTAGGATCCTTAAAAAGGGGATTTTTTTCCCCTGACTCCCAAGAACTCCTGGAAACGTTTTAGGCGGCCAGCGGTGCCTAGTGTAAAGTTCAAAGTTGACAACCACACGGAACATCAACAAAGCAACTAGAAAGTAGACACGCAACAGCGAGTTAGACTCGTTTTTCATTTAATCAGGTAGACAAACGTACTCTTTCATATATTAACAGCCGTGCATTTGAATCGAAAAATGACAAGCATATTATCAAAACAAAGTTTAATTTTGACCACCTTCAGTCTTGCCTTGACTCGACTATCTTACTGCTCTGTCACAAACTCTAATATACCGTCGATAGCCAAATATTTTGGAACGAAAGGGCGGTATGAAGAAGTCAACCCTTATTTGTTAAACGACATTACATCGGTCAATAAATCGCTTCTAATTCCGCCTTCATCTGAGTGTAAGCCCGTTCATGTAACTGCAATCATACGACACGGGACCAGATATCCCACCGTTAAAAACATAAAGAAAATGCAACGCCTTTATGATTTGGTGGTAAACGAAGCCTCCAACGATGAAACATGGTTGGACGAGATCAAAAGCTCCTGGAAGATGTGGTATACTGTTGACATGGATGGTAAGAACAACTGATAAGAATGTTAGTCATCATGATCTTGTCACTATCGCTTTGGTAAAAACGGTGCATAGTCTTTTCCTTTTGCATATATTGGTCATAAAAACGCTTCCCGCTTCCCAACGCTGTCCTTTAAACGCTTTTATGCAAAGTGAATAAAGATGGCTTGTCAGGGATGCCTACATATGCGTGAAACCTTTCATTCAAATGATCAAAACAATTCTATTTTCACCCTGTATTACACCGGGATCTCAATACATTTTGTGTGTCCTCCTAACCTCCAGGCAAACTTGTAGAGAAAGGCAGAGACGACCACAGATATTTGGCAGTGCGATTGTCCAAGCTGTTTCCGTCTTTGCTCAGCGAAGCAAATCTGAGACATCAACGTATCAGGTTTCAGACCAGCTCCAAGCACCGGTGTGTTGACAGCATCGAGGCCTTTCAACAAGGACTTCACAAACACTGGGGGCTGGAAGGTAAGAACATAACAAAGAGCTCATACAAAAACTGTATGTAAAACACCTGATTCCCTTGCTCTCTATCTCTATTTGTACTGCTACTGTTTTCGTTATTAGGCAAATACTGTAATCCAAAGGGACTTGCAGCCCTATTGTTAGTAGATACATCACATTAATGAGCAGATTAGTTAGTCTTGCTCAAGTTCATCTACAGGTGCAGACATTGTGGTTGGGGGTTGAATGCCATAAGCCACAACACTGTCCTGACACGATCATGCCGTGGTCATGATCACGATCATCATCTTTCACCCACATCCTTCCAGAGGTGTGGTATCAACATGAGGTGAACGACAAACTCATGCGTTTCTTTGAGCACTGCCGTGGCTTCGTGGAAAGTGTGGAAAACAACAAGACTGCCCTGGCGGAGGTGAAGAAGTTCAAAGAGGGGCCGGAGGTGGGAGACATTCGGAGGAAGATGGCCCGGAAACTCAACATGCCCTATGAACGCGTCACGCCAGGTTGGGCCTAAAACACCCTTTCAGTGTTTCGTAGGGACACGCATGTCATGTGGCTGTAGGCAAATAGCACGCCTTGTTTGATGTTGACTCTGCCCTGCGGAAAGAAGCTATACCCACAAAGATAACAAAAGAGCGGTGTCCACAGGGATCGGCAACACTCTTGACAATGTTGTCAGCGATCCCATGTGACTATAGATATGGGAAAGAGGCTAGGGGTTTAGAGGCTAGGATGTTTAACACCATCTGAAAGGTCCTGGGCTTGATCCCAGAATAGAACATGTAAGGTTATTATGGTCAGCGTCGGGTAATGCATTACTCATCGCTCCCCCCACCCTCAGACATGGTGGAGGCGGCGTTTTTCCTGTGTGCTTACGAGTTTGCCATCAAGTCCCTGCACACCCCATGGTGCCACCTCTTCGACCTGAAAGACGCCAAGGTACGGCCATCGTTCACCCCCATGGAGGACACATTGCGTACTACTGCATAGTCATTGTTACATATATTATTCATATTGTACAAGTACAGAAATAAGGTAAGCAGACAAAGGTCTGGAGGTTATTTACCCCTAGGTTCTTCAGCTGTTCTGACAATCCCATCTCCGTTTTTATTCCATCTGTAATCCAAAGTCCTCTTTCTCTCTCGTGTGTCTCTCTCTCTCTCCCTGTCTCTCTCCAGGTGTTGGAGTATAAGAATGACCTGAAGCAGTACTGGAAGAGGGGTCACGGCCACAGCATCAACAGCAGGTCCAGCTGTGTGCTGTTCCACAACCTGTTCAACCGGCTGGAGCTGGCCCTCCAGCAGCTCAGGTCCTTCACTCGCTCGCTTTTGTCTGCATCTTTCCGTCTACTGTAACCCAGTTTTATCCACCACCTGGAAAAAACTAGGTTAGTTTGTATGACGTGCTATGATGACAAGATACAGACAATGGTGGCCAACTCAAGTGGTTGATGAACAATTTGTCGAAAATGATGGTGATGATGCATGATGAAGGACAGAAAATATGTTGTCAAGAAAAATGTGTTGACACATTTAGCCGGTGTCTCTCTCTAATAAAAAAAAAAAAGCCTCTGTGGGTGGTGCAATCACCCTCAACATCTCCTGCCCGGTTTGTTTGTGTGTTTGTTTATTCATTGTGTGTCGGTCCCCTTCGCCCAGGCTGGGCCAGGAGCTGTCCGAGGTCGTGACCGTCCAGGTGGGGCACGGTGAGACGCTGCTCCCCCTCCTGTCCCTGCTGGGCCTCTACAAGGACCCAGCCCCGCCCACCGCAGACAACTACTCCCAACAGCACGGTACTGTGTGTGTGTGTGTGTGTGTGTGTGTGTGTGTGTGTGTGTGTGTGTGTGTGTGTGTGTGTGTGTGTGTGTGTGTGTGTGTGTGTGTGTGTGTGTGTGTGTGTGTGTGTGTGTGTGTGTGTGTGTGTGTGTGTGTGTGTGTGTAGTGGTGGTGGGTGTCTGACCTTCCGTCATTAGACCTGTTACATTAAGCTCCATTTTGGAAGACCCTCGTACAACCAACCCTGTTCCCAAAATGTGTGTGCATGTGTTGTTTTTATTATAATATATTGTGTGCGTTTCCATTGCATTGTGTGTTTTTGCATCATTGTAAGTGTATACAAATCTAATCATAGTAGTAAATCAAACATATTTTTCAACAACTTTTTTAAAATATGAATCCTCTCCCCCCCTCTTTCTTTTTCTTTCAGGAAGAAGTTTCCGTACGAGTGAGATTGTCCCCTACGCAGCCAACATGCTCTTCATCCTGTACGACTGTCGCGACGGACCCCGAGTCCAGTTCCTCCTGAACGAGACGCCGGTTCGATTCCCGGGGGTTACATCAGAGACAGGAATGCCCCTGTACAGTGAAGTTCGACAGAATTACCGGGAGCTGTTGGAGGGATGCGACCTCCAGAAGGAGTGTGAGTTTGGAATCCAGCCCCAGTATCGTGGTCACCATGGAAACACTGAACTATAGAAAGCTCACAGCTCACCAATAGAGGAGCTCCAGGTCAATCCCTTTCTGAATGAACTTCAAAGGGGTATTATACGGCAGCAGTTTTTGCAAACTGCCTTGACACTTCTTCTCGAGTAAGACTCTCACTGTACAGAATTTATTACCTTTTTGGTCAGACTTTATAAGGTATTTTCAGGTAGGTCAGATATTTTACTGGTCCTTTTAGGCTGCCAGGTCCATTTTGATCATGAAAAGCTTTATATTTATGGTATGGGTATTTAATCTTGGATTTTGTATTGAAATATTGTGGGATTTGAGATTCGTTATCATTTTGACTGATTTTGGGATATTTTAAGTTTATATATTTTAAGTTTACACATGACATTGGTTAAAAAATAGGATTTTGTCATATTGCAATTATAATGAAGTGATGAACGGTATTGTTATACAATACTGTTACATCATTTTACTTATTTTTCTACAGTTGGATTTTTGAGTGTGTCATTGTTTTTTTTTTTACAGTTAAACACTGGGATTTACTATATTGCTTTGATCATTACCAAAGTAGTTCTTTTAACTAGCTTTTTTATCTTGAAATACCAGTTTGCAGTAGTTTTTAAGCCAATCGATTTTTGGTGTTGGGATCATTTCTATGGAAATTGTAGCTGTGAGATGAATGCCAAAATGTGCCTTTTTTCATTACAAGCTTTAATAAATATTCTTGTTGATTAGGTAAACTTGATCTTTAGTTTAAGTTTCTGAACTGGAATTCAAAAGTGGAAGCAGCATAACAATTACATAGCTAGTCAAATCAAAATGTAATACTTGTAATAAAAAAATGTAACTAAAATAATTCAATTTAAAGTCTGAAAGTACAAGACTGAGCCCCTTCCAGTTAATGGGCGGGAGACTTGGTATTAAATAAACTGTGTTCTGTGTTCTGTCCACTAACCAACTGTAACTGTGACGCAAACTAGTGTAGATCGGCTAGCTTGGAGGCATTTGTGGGAGGGTTTTTTTGGTGTGGCAAGCATTCTTTAATTGTAGAATATATAATTTATAGGATGTGATTTTATTGATAACATTATTGAAATCACTATCGTCAAGCATTGACAGCATTGAGATACGTCCAAGTCATTTTAAGCTACGAGTAAGTTTTAATGTTACACATTGCGATTTTAAGACCAATTTAAATCACTCTTTACTTTACTAAGACATGTTGTACAAAGTGTTTGTACAAAGTCAGCACTACACACACACACTTTTAAAAAGTTGAGTGATGCATTGGACAAAACATTTGCATCGTATGTGTTTTTAATGTACCAATAAAATCATCACACACCAGCTCATTGACAAAAATATAAAAACACCCTTTAACTGAAAATGTCAGCCTACTCAAAGCATCCACAATAGCTTTATTTCTATATCGTAGTCACAAGGAAAATACACAATTAAACCTTCTCCTTCTGTGGAGTTCCTTAGAGGTAATGCATCAGTATGGCCTCCATAGAAAGCAGTGCTCTTTTGACAGTGCATTCTCACATTGGAATTTTACCTGTTTTACATAAAATATTAAAATAATTCTTCCATGAATTTATAATCCTCCACATCAACTTTAAAATCTGCCTTTTTCCTGAATGCTTAAAACATGTGATTCTTGAAACACTGTCCCTGAAACCATTAATACTGGCCAATGCTTTCACCAAGTAAGCCGAACTGAGTTCATCATAGCAAACATTAGAACCATAACGTGTGTTTTGCATAAAAAATGTTATGCAAAACTGAACACATCTCACTTCTTGCCACTCATTTTGCAACTGAATAACACTCCTAGCAGAAATGTGCGCATTGGCCTCTACAGTGCTACACAATTTCTCCAATTGCGATTCCACATTGACTAATTCTTCTATTGAAGAATATTATGCATGTTGTTTGAGGAGTATTAGTTCAAAACACTCCTCAAACAAAAGCACATTGAGAAAAGAATAAATAAGTTTTTCCTTATTTGTATTTTTTTTTTCAAAATAGTTGTAAAGAATTTTTGCTTCTGCAAGAGATGTTTCATGTTTTGTTGGTTTGGTGTAAGGTTTTGTGGTTAGTCTTGCAAAATAACCGAACATTCAAAGATGGTGGCTAAGCAATCAGAAAAAACTGTACAGAGTTGAAACTCCAAGCTGTCCACCTTTAACTTAGAATGTAAAACATCAGTTCAAGTGCTTTTTTTTTTTTTTTTTACACAATATGTTCCCTATTTACAAGCATTTACATAACTCAATAGGTAAAACTGCTATTGCAAGAAGCGAATGACTCGTGTATGGGTGAACCTGGATGCTGAAAGATTACTTATTTTTCTTAACCCACATCATTTATTCAAACACGGAACGTAAAAAAATCAAAAGTACACTTCATGGATATAGAAAACATGAACAGATTTTCTACTGAAAAAACCTTAGCACGAATGTGACCAAAATATGTATTTTTGTGACTGGACATTTAGCAAAAGCAGACAAATAACAAATCTCTATTGAGGATCTGAAGCTCTCCGATCATAATATTTTATTGAACTAAGAAAATTTCAATTTAAGTATACCACATACATTATGTTTAATGACAATCATTTACAATTGATCAAACTTCCAGTGTGTCCTGCTTCTGTTGAAATCTAGCATAACAAGCATTTTTGCTTTTACCCACAATCTTGCGTTATTTACTGATTTCTAATGCGTCACTTTAGGATTAGGTTTCATAGCAGTGAGTCTTCAGTAGATTAAATAATATAAGCATACCGTGTGTCACGAGCAATGGCACACAATCCATATACAGCACTTCCTAATGGTGCATAAATAAAACTACTTTGGCAATGTACATTTTTTGTCATCAATGGAAGGTTTCTGCCATTATTGCGTGCCATTCAATTACAGCAACTGAAATGATCATTTCAAATATCCACAATTTATTTTTGGTCTGAGAAAGGACCGGGAAATATGAATATCTCTTTGCATAAAAGCCATTGAACACTACACTATTTGGAGTGAGTTGGCAATGGCTTAAATGATGTAATCTCTCGAGAGGAAGTTAGTAAAAACAATTGTGTATTAAGAATTATGCCTCACTCACTGCACGTTTGATCCTTTGTTTTCTAGACCCTGACACTGTAGAACGCCGTCAATACACAGAGATGCAATCAATACTCCTACTTCGCATCTGTTTCACGTGCGGGGACAAAACAGTCTTAAACACTTTAAACGGGCAGACAACTTAAGGGACAACGGAGGTCAGAAAGACCACCACCTTCCCATACGCGTTTGTAAAACGCTGTGTATGAGCAGTATATTATTTATCAAATTACACAATGATATTCCATAAAATAAATCATACGGTTGTGTGTATGTGTGTGAGGGTTTTTTCAGTCCAACGCGATGTGCATGAGGGGGTTCTGACCCGCAGCAGACTTGGACTTCCTCATCTTGCCGATGGCCTTCTCGAGGTCTGAATGCTGGATGGGTCGGATGTAGTCCTCTGTCAGACTGTCAGGGAGACGGACAGAAAGGACCCATGTACTTAACACGATGGTAACTGAATTGTATTTGAACCATGGCACAATGAATACCCCTCATGACAGTGACATCTGGAGGCCGTGCCAGGGCATCGCACCAGCAACCATACTCCCTTTGACAGACAGATTCCTCTACTTCCTGAACTACTGCTCCCAATGGTTTTGAACTAAACTCTCTGGTGATTTGCATGATTTGAAACAACAAGCAGTGGGGGTCATGTGGTGTGGGGGTCGTGTGGGGTTCATGTTGCATGGGGGTCATGTTGCGTGGGGGGGGGGGGGGGGGGTCATGATGTGGGGGTCATGTGGCATGGGGGTAATGTGGTGTGGGGGGTCGTGTGGCGTGGGGGTCATGTGGTGTGGAGTTCATGTGGTGTGGGGGGTCATGTGTGGTGGGGGGGGGTCATGTGGTGTGGTGTGGTGTGGAGGGGGTCATGTGGTGTGGGGGTCATCTGGCGTGGGGTTCATGTGGGGTGGGGTGGGGGGGGTCATGTGGTGTGGCGTGGGGTTCATGTGGTGTGGGGGGGTCATCCGTCACGGTACCTGTCAGATTTCTGCGTGTGCACAAAGTCTCGGACGCAGAGCAGGGCGGCGTCGCGGCACATCTCTCTGAGGTCACTACCTGAGAAGCCTTCGGCCTGCTGCGCAATGTCGGAGAGGTCCACCGATTCCTCCACCTGAGACACACACACACACACACACACACACACACACACACACACACACACACACACACACACACACACACACACACACACACACACACACACACACACACACACACACACACACACACACAATCTCTGAGCGACTCATATCATTGGATGACGTGGGTTAGTTTCATTCGTAAACAAAATAATCCAATTCGGCAATTCTTTCTTTTATGTCTGTGAAGTTGTGTCTCACTGAACATGGAAGGCATTCTAGCATTCCAGAAGACTCGATGTGACAGCCAATTACGTTTCAGTGTTGAAAAAAATGTACGTACGCTTTCATTGTCCAAGATCAGGTTGAGAATCTGCTCTCTCTGCGCAAGACCCTGGAAGAAGCGGGAGAGAGGATTTCACTTCATGAATCGCATATCGCTATGGATTGTTTCATTGCGTTGTGCTGGTGTTGTGTGTGCTTACAGGCTGGTTGATGTGGAACCTGGTGGGCATTCTCCTGAGGATGGCAGAGTCCAAATCCTGAGGACGATTGGTCGCCCCCATTATGATTACCTGGAGAGAGAGAGAGATATAGAGAGAGTGATAGAGAGAGCGAGAAATACATTTGGAAGGAAGAAAAGATGGTAAGAACACAATGGAGATGAAATGGCAATACAACTGCCCCACCAAAGTCAACTATTTGTATTCAATGCATTAGATATTGGACATTTGTGGGTTAAACTCAGTGCTGGCAATATACCGTAAATTATACTACTGATTTCAGACTCGAAATGAGTGATCCAAAAAACAGAAGCTTGGCTATGGGAGGGGAGGGGAGTCCAGTTTAGCTACTTTCGGGGAGCTCCTTTTTATTCCTAAATCCATGTCTACAACCTAGGAGTACAACAACCAGCGTATACCTGACAGTTGTAGTCGGTGTCCAGGCCATCCCATAAACTCATGAACTGGGCCTTCATCATGGCTGTGGCCTCGTGGTCATTGCTGGAGCGGCTGCGCAGGAACGAGTCTAAACAAGAACCAACCACTTATGAAATGACATGGCTTCACAAAATCTAAATGTAGTGTCTGTGGTGTGGTGTGTGGGCTGTGTGTGTGTGCTTGTCACATACCTATTTCATCGATAAAAATAATCGACGGCTGCAGTTTGACAGCCAGTGAGAAGACAGCAGCCGCCAGCTTCTGGGATTCGCCGTACCACTTGTCAGTCAACGTGGACGGCTGCAGGTTGATGAACCGGAAGCCCGCCTCTTTGGCTGTCGCCTTGGCGATGAGAGTCTTCCCACAGCCAGGTGGGCCATAGAGCAGGACACCTAAAGCACCACGAAGGGAGAGACAGTTTAAGATTTAAAAAAAACTCATTCATGAATGTATCTGTTTTAAGAATTA
Source organism: Micromesistius poutassou (assembly GCF_964030765.1). Classification (NCBI taxonomy): domain Eukaryota; kingdom Metazoa; phylum Chordata; class Actinopteri; order Gadiformes; family Gadidae; genus Micromesistius; species Micromesistius poutassou. Next base: position 5,327,823 of record NC_140291.1, on the reverse strand, counting down.
ACCATGTACTCTAAAACTATACTAAAGATATGTCGATATAGGATTCTCAAGGATTAGTTTTTGGTTAGAATTTTTCAAAATCATTGGTCAGAGTTTAATTGTAAATAAAAGAATTATGAAAGAAATAGGCGCAAAATATAATTATTGCTTTCTCCAGTGTCCAGTGGCAAATTTCGGCACAAGAGGACACTGGTTCCATAGTTTCAGGCAGCTAAAATAAATCATTTTGATGCATGGTTCAGTTCAAATCAATTATGTTACAATGGCTGTCAAGTCAGAAATTCCACTCCTTCTTCTTACCCTTGGGCGGTTGGAGGAGTTTGGATCCTTCAAAGAGGTGTCTCTTCTGAACAGGCAGTATGACCGTGTCCTTCAGCTCAGTGATCACCTCGTCCAGGCCAGCAATGTCCCGCCACGTGATCTACCCACAGAGAGAAGAGACGTGGAGGGAGGGAGACGAGAATGAGAGACAGAGCGTATAAGATGAGTGGAGAGAAGAGAAGGGAAGAGAGAGAGGATAAAATATAGACAAGGAAAGGAGACACAAGGAGGACGAGACAATGAGAGAACCAGCGATTGGACGAGAAGAGGAGACATAGACAAGAGGAGAAAGGAAACAAGCGAACGAGAGAAAAGGAGACGGAGGGAAGAGAAGAGAATAGAGGGAAGGGTAGGGTGAGGAGGCAAGAGAAAAGAGGATGAGATAAGAAGTAAAGAGGAGACAAGGGGAGGAGACACGATGAGGAGACAAGCATACATTTAAGAACAGAATCTCTAATCACACCTATACCTATGAGGCAGTCAGCCTTAAATGCTCAAAGAAGCCCTCCACAATAGGGTGGCCCAGTGTTCAGCCCTGCCACTTCACAACTTCGTGCCTCTTGCCTCACAGCAAGAAGGTCCTGGGTTCCACCCCACGGGCGGGACCCATTCTGTGTGGAGTTGGCATGTTCTCCCGTGTTAATGTGAGTTCCTTCCAGTTTCCCACCACACCATAACGTCCATGAAGACCTACATGTTAGGTTAATACCTCTGCATGTGCACTCGGCCAAGGAACAAGAAGTAGACTGGATGTTGGTCCCTGGGTGCAATAAAAAGGGCTGCCCACTGCCCCTAGTGCTGCAGCAAGTGATGGGTCAAATAGAGCTGTAAATAAATCAACTGCTTGTATCTGGCAACTGCTTCTTGCAATAGAATCACAAGGCCACATCCTAAAACCGGACCGTTGACCTCGCTGCGATGAGCGGCAACAAGACTGCAGATATGGTTGTAATTTGAGGTTCTGTTTAGAAATCTGTTTGAGAATCAGTTTTGATGATATGCAATGGTCCGGTTACTTTTTATTTGTGTTATTATTGTGTATCACGTGATCATTTTTCACTTAAATAAATGGCATCAGACACATAAGCTACTTTACTGTAAGTAACATATTAATCCCTCTATTTCGACCCTGCACCTATTTTATTTAGCTGTGCCCCTTTTTTTGCACACCTTGCAACACCACAGTGCTCGCAGGGTAAAAAGTCAGCGCAGAGCCCTGGGCCCGTGTGCCATGCACACTGAGCAAATGAGAGTGAGTAAGTGTGTGTGTACCTGCATGCTGAGGGGGTCCACCAGGTGCGCTGCGATGCTCATCTCATACTCAGACAGCTTGATGTTCTGGACTCCAATCTGACGCATCAACTTCTCCGCCTGTCACGGGGGGAAGAGAACGAGAGAGAGAATTATATGTTATATGGTGGACAGCTGTGTATGTGGTTCGTATTTAATCAAAAAGAAAACAAGAAATGCCAAACATTTTTAGGCTTAAGTCGCAATGCGTTACATTTCCACTAGCTCGTAGTTTAAAATAACTGTGATATATCTATATATATTTTTGTCGAATATATTAGTTATAGGGATGTCCACCCCCCATTTATACTGGATATGAGTTTGTTGGTCAAGTTGGTCCTTGGGAACCATTTCTACAAGTGAAGTGTGAATGTACAGCCACTCTGCATAGTATATTTGCTAAGCATTTGCACACACACATACACACACACACACACACACACACACACACAGTACCTGTTTCTGTGCCTCTAATTTCTGTTTCCTGGTGGGATCTATGGCATCTACCATCCATTTTATTGTGAAGTACGTGACAGCACCAAATATGGTAAGGCGAAAGAGCAAGCCAAGGACCTCATTACGTCCCAGGGGTCGAGTGATACTTTCAGTGGGAATCTCCTTTAAAACCATCTTTCAAAGATGGCCCTGGAAGACAAAACGCATTTTGTACTTTAGTGGAAAAATGCATTCCCTTCTCACACACATTTATAAATTATGTAATATTTAGCAAGCTGAACACCTATTAAATGTATTTGAATCATACTGTACCAAAATCAACATAACAAAAACAGTGACTTTAAAACAAACATAATATTAAGTATGTTGCCCCCTATATATTATTACAATTATGTTATTAAACTTGGAGGTAAGATCGATGTCATTAGAGATCATGACGAATACATGACGTAAGAACACACTTATTTGCTTATTTGTTGCATAATAATTATTAACAATTTGTGGTTACTAAACATTCGTGAATATATTTACTGGATTTGTTTATGTGTCAGATTTTGATTTGGTTGGGCATATGTCAATGTTATCGCCACTTTATACTCTGAATTAGACAGAATTCCTAAAATGTTTGAAACTGTTGTTAGATATGTATTCTCTACTTTCGGTTTTCCAACACCAAACCTGTTTAAGACTCGCTCGGAGATAATAGCTTCGTATCCAAATACATGCAACATCTGGTTGCAGTTGCATCAACTACCATTCTTAAATGTTGACAAGACACAAATTTGCTGAACAGAACATATGAAAGATAAACGTGCTTCCCCCCACCCCTTTTTTTTTTTTACAGGAAACAGACTACAGTGAAAACGAAACTTTAATATCAGCTTGAGTTGGTGGGTCGCTAGCGTTAGCTTGACCTTCTAACAAGCATGCTCTCTAAAGATCATCTGCAGAATATGGCGTTCAGGGACACATGAGATAAGAAAGCAGCGTACTGATAATAGACGTATGTAGAAGAAGCGGTTTATGAAAACGATCAATTTGTCGTTTGGATAGGAAACAGTTCTGGAAACTCACCTCGTCACACTCCCATGTAGTATTCTGCTCGACATGTAAATCTCTTCTTCGCATGTACAGGCAGGTGTACCTAACGACCGGTGTGTAGGTGCGTTACCGCCACCTCGTGGACTGGGGAGTCATCGGATAGAAAATACAAAAAAGGGAAAGTAAAGGAAAAAGAACATAACAAAACACTACTCTCTATGAAACCAACATGTACACCTCCCTGCGGTGGGACGGGCACAAACAACTGTCCTATGTTCGCTGGAAGCCAAAACCCGTCATGCGAGTTAATGTTGCCATAAATATTGTCATCCCGTTTTCTATTTTTAGCTGAACAAACTTGAACAGATAATATGTATGTCAAACAGCTAAGCCGTGCATGTCTTGTGTCATGTGCACATTTAATGTTTCTATCAGTATCTGTAATGCTATATTTAATTTGATTACTTGGTGTCAATCTTATATAATATTTGATTTCTGCAATTAGAATTGCATCTGCAATATTTATCTATATATGTATATAAACAAAATGTGGGTTCGATTTAAAATAAATAATATATTATTAATACATTATCTGTGTAACATAGCGAGTATTAATGCAATAACACCTATAATGTCGCCATCTTCATTAATCATTCAAGTAGCAGATAGTTCAGGGTCATGAACTCTGAATATGGACTTTGAATAAAGAAAGAATACAGAAAAGCTTGTGTTCACAGTTTCAGTTGTAGTTTTACATGCTGTAGGGATGAGTTTTAAATGCTGTAGGGATGAATACCTCATCTTCTTGCGTTAATCAACCACACGGGGTGCCATGTTTCATTTAATCGTGAGGATTTGGCCGGAGGAATAGGGGGATAATAGCTCTACACCCTGGCAACCTGCTTTCCCTGGCAGAACGCTTTGGCTTTTCCCCAGACAGCAACGAGCTAACACAACTAGCAGGCAGTCAGTAGTGATAGTGACTGCTACTTGCACTTCTTTTTTCAGGCACATCGGAGAGAGATTTTTTTCTCTCCGCTCACCTGCATTTAATCACGGCGTCTTTGGTAAAATCAACGACTTGGACTTGTCCGTTTGGATTATCAACTCTTTTGGATAGCAGGATTATTTTCCCATTGAGCGCCGCGGATGGTTTTGCTTTAAACCGAAGGAGCAGGAGATCCGGGGCCTGCAGTGACAGAAGGGTGCAGTCCCCGACGTTGCTTGGTTGTGACCCAGAAGACGGCACCAACGGCTAGACTAGCTGTCACTGAGCCGTGCGGCTAGCGGGTTAAGGCTACAACACATCTGCCCAGCATCCCAGCGTTTCTTTAAGGATTTATATTCGGGACAACCGGTGCGAGGGAGAAATATGGCGATTTTGGTTCTTTCGGGTAAGATATAAAGGACGCCCCCGTGAAAAAGGGATTTTCTTTGCAGCTAGCCAAGTAATATCAGGCTGTAAGCTAGCTGTCACCATTAGCCATCGTTTCTGTCGGTCCTACCGTCCACACACAACGACGGGACGGCCAAAGAGGACCGCTGGCCCCGCGAAAGCAGACGAAATAATTTAACGTTTTTTTAAGGCCGTGTAAAAGACTTTAAGGCACCGACATGACTGCCATTATCAAAGAGATAGTGAGTCGGAACAAAAGGCGTTATCAAGAAGATGGCTTTGACTTGGACCTGACCTGTATCCTTTTTTTTGTTCGACAGAATGTACAGTATCGAGGTCTGCCTGCCCGCTGTAGCTAGCTCCTCGCCGTAGCAGCCCAGCGGAGCGACCAGCGCTGCGAACTTTAGTGCATGCGTTACTGCGATGTCACACCGTTTCAGCCGCTATTTAATAATCCAGTGTCTGTACCAGGACTCTGCACACTACATGGAGCCGCACAACACGTAGCGCTAACGTTGAGTCGTTGAACACTAATGTATGGTTACGCAGCTCGATACCCACGTAGTTGGTTAGCTAGCCACGCTAAGCCAGCCTGTCTATGGTTATTGGCATTGCATCAGCAAGAGCGCAGACAGGAGCTCTGGAATAAGACGCAGCATGAGCTGGACCTATGTTTGATATTGGGCTTGCCATGCGAACGTGCAAACCAATAATCACTTGTCGGGGTTAAAAAACTGCACATGATCATTATTTAGATTTTGGAAAACGAACCATTATAGGGTGCATTCAAATGAGTGGCTGTCAAATTAACGGTGCCACTATTTGACTACAATAGCAGGGCATGTTTTCATAATGGTTATTTGATCATGTATTTCTATAACCTATTTGATTACTTGGAACCTGCCGTCACTTTATTTGGCTCCACATTGCTTTGCTTATTTACACATGAGACGATTTGACCGCTCGGGTTTGGGATAGGGTTTTGGGGGGGATGGAGGAACGGAAACGTTTTTGGCAAATACTGGCTAGTTGTTTAATGTGCATATTTTACATTCAAATATGAATGCCTGCAACATATATTCGATTAACGCAAATATTATAAACTCAGCAAAAAGTTATCAATAGTGAACTCAAAGAGCCTTGATAGATTGTTACACATTTTTGTGAAATTAGCTAGACTTTCTTAACTTCTAAAAAAATGTGTGTGTGTATATATATATATATATATATATATATTTAATGATTAGGCCTACCGCCAGTCGTCCCTGTATATGCTACTATTACCTAACCTATGTCATTACTATGTTAAATTGAATATACTCCAGTGGACAGGGCACCGTAGACTGGCATTAGGAACTTCGCAGGGTAGCCTCTTTGATGGATAATTATTCTAGGAATGATTGGCCGTAGATTCTAATTGGTGGAAACGCTTAAACGTGGTAGTTGGAATACTTTACCAAGACCAAAGGTCAATCATGGTTTGATACCGTTCTTGGCAGATTATACTGCAACGGGAAATGCAATAGTTATTGCTTTATTAAATCAAATCACGTCAGCGCGTTATCTGCAAATTCAACTAGACAAATCTAAAAATAATTGTAATGGCTTATCAATTTACCTGATGCCGTGTTGCAAAATCACGCTTTGCAACCATAGTGTGTGAGCCTTTTGCAATGACAACAACGAATTGTCAGTATGAGTCTAATTTTGGACGTCGCACAAATTGAGTAAAGCGATGATTCCCACTCCGAACACAGAGGCATCATGAGAAAGCACGACCACAAAGACTCTAGTTAAATTTACTGAACTGCATTGTATATTATAGGAGATATGAAGCCCTCCTTCAACTTTGAGTCCGAGTGAATGAAAACCCCTTGGCTGTCACTTGCATGTGAAAACAAATGAACTATCGGGGAATGTGGCATAAAAACACAACCATGTGCTGTCAATTAAAACGTGTGAAAAGTGACAAGATTAATGAGGAGCACATATTATCACACACTGTAATGCAAGTATTGCCCTATATGGCGGCCGTGGTGCATAGCAGAATCTTGGTGATGCTGGTACCGGCCAATGTCAATATTGTGATAAGAGACCATTGCATTGTATGAGACTTTGGTTAGCCGTGATATAGCCTAGTGTGGGCTAAAATGTGTTGTCTTTTCCTAGCGTTAAAGTGTTACATGGGGCACTAGGGTAAGGCGATCCAAATGGATTAAAAAAAAAAAAGTATTTCATATAATTTTTAAGCTGCTTCAATATTTGGCCGTGAACTTCTGTAAAATCTAATGTCCAGTATCATATGGCTATTTTTAGGGGGTGTAATGTTTACAAAATGAGTCAAGAGCAATTCCTGTCAAGGGAGTTGTTAAATGGTGCATGCAGTAAACAATTGCAATTAGTCTCAAACACTTTAATATTTTTTAAATGAGCCATCGTCATTCCACTGTGGGGTGCAATAGTATTTGTTACAAGTGGCAGCTAATGAAGATTTTCTTTTGTCTTTGGTGTACATAGATGAACTTGTGAGAAAGTGGAATACTCTCCCCAAATATCAAAATCATTACTAAAACATTGATACATAATTAGTAGCATTCTCTTGACTTGATGACTCGAAAAATCACAATCACATTAAAGTAAATTTAACTGCATTTACATTGAGACACTTGAATTCGGTCTGATGCGGGTGGAGTTGGTGTTTTTAAACTTGAATTTAAACTTGATCTTCAATTTGTTACACACCCTCCCAAAAGGGGGAATTCAATATTTTCATCCAGAGGGATAATGGAAGCTGGGCCCGCTACAGCATATTGCCTTTTGGGTATGCAGCCGATTATTTACTTAGTACGGGATACTTTAGCAGGGTTGATATTAGCTGTCAATGGAGCCTGAACTGGAGGCGTACAGTTGGAGCTTTGTAGCCCTATTCATTTTGCCATCTGCTGACTGAAATAGGAAGGGGTCATGCTTATATTGGCTAACCCCACTCCACTGTGCTATTTTAATTTGAAGATTAGTATTTGGACACCAGTGTTGTGAAGGATATGGTTGTGTGTTGTTCTTTCAATTTCCTGCAAGTGCAGAATTGCTGCATCTCAAAGAGACTTTTCACATATGTTTACATCTATTTAGTTTGAAGCTAATGTAATTTCATTGGACTTAGGTATTTATTGTGCAGAAGCAAGAAGCAGATGTATTTTGCTTATCTGTAGGCTGACTCATAAGGCTCTTGGACAGAATGTAGGACAATGTGTAATTGGCATTTAACAGGGCAATCTGCAATAATCGCTAGGCCGGGTCTCATAAACCTCTCCCTGGTCCCATAAACCTTTCCCTGGTCCACTGGCCCAAGTGGTCTGAATTTCTCAACGTTTACTAACCAGTTTGCTCAGCTGGAGGCTCATGTCTCTTAATTCCTGCAGCATCAAGTAGAACCAGCAAAATAGGTCATTTTTAGTATGCAAAATTTAAATAATCTGCAGTCTACTTGGTTAGCCTCTTGGTGAATACCATAAAAAAAACTTTGTCTAGCTGCACAACATTTAACCATGACAGGGATCTGAGAGAATTTTGTGTTTTGAGGGATGTGTGTGTTCTTAGTTGAGTTGATTCAAGGCTGCCTCTGCCTCAGCAGTGCTGAGTAGTAGGCCTAGCTTGACAAAATAGGTCATTTTAGTATGCATAATTCAATTATTTTGTTGGTGGAAGAGACTGGGAGATCTCCCCGGTGGAAACCAAGAACAGCAGCAGAAATTAAAAACGGGACACGGGCACAAATCCTATTTTATTAAGTTACTTTGAAATTCTCGGTTAACTATTCATGATGGTTTCCAAATGCTGTTTTGTTACATTAGGACTGTATTGCAGATTTGTATTTAAAATATCAATTTTTTGAGTGTGTACAGAACTAAGATCTTCTTCTTCTTATAATTATTATTTTTATTAATAATTTACTGCTTTCCCTTTTTTAGTTAATTAAGTAATTATACTAAAGGTTTCTCTCTCTCGCTCTCTGGGCTCTTAATGTGAACCTGTTAGAGGGCAGACTTTGGTTGGCACAATGATGGCTACATCGATGATGTCATTCTTTTTCTCAAGCGGAAAGCGAGTGTGCGAGAGAAAAAGGTGGCAGATCGAGGCACTAGAAAGAAAAATGGACCCGGTACAAAAGGAAAAGAAAATGAAGGGATGATGGAGGGGGGGGATATGGAGACATATGGAAGTGGCGAAGAGACGGGAGGCGCGGTTGAGAGAGAGTGATGCTGGAAGGAGACAAAGAGGAAGTGGAGAAAGGGGCTCTGGTTGAATGAAGCAAGAGAGGGAAAGATGCGCTCTCGGTCTGATATTCGACCACAAAGACCACCATACACACACACACCTAACACACCATTAACGGATGGATCAAATGGCTACTGAATGCAAGGCGGTTTTTCAAATACACTTGATAAACAACGTGTTATCAAGGGGTCGGGTTTGGGGGTCATGGAAAGGTATTCCATAGGCACAATGTCAAGCCCTTGTCCAAAGCAATAAGTGACAACGAAGTAACGTATCGACATCTTGTCAATATGTCAAGTATTGTACTTGACCACTGGTTGTCATGGCGCCACCAATTTCTGCGCTGTACATTTATTATTTGGACTAGGCACGGATAATGTTGCCACGTTAAATTTAATGGCAATATTATGATAATGGTGGTAATGAAGTGCCTTATGCTGGTGGAACTCAGTGAGAGAGAAGGCACAGATGCTGGAGAAGGAGCGCTGAGGAGGAGTGAAACTCAGAGAAAGGCCCCCTGCTCTTCGGAGAAAGAAGAGAATGTGTGTTGTTGTCTCGCTTGACTGGCTTCGCCCCACCCTTTTGAGTTGTCTGGTGAAGAAGAAAAGAAAACTGAAACTGACTTGGACACGATCCCGCTCAGATATATTCAGAGTCAATTTGACGTGTGGGACAGATAGAGAGAGAGAGAGAGAGAGAGGGAAAAGGGGGAGAGGGGAGGAGGGATAAAAGAAAGGGAAGAGGGTGGAGGAAGGATGAGCGTTGCGTACTGATGACATTCCTAGTTGCACCGAACGTCCTCCGTTCGCGTCGCAGAGGTGCGACGCAAACATGCCGTTCTACAGCCTGCAAAACCTGTGTTCCCCTGGCCGGTTTTGTGATTGTGTTTTCTATAGCAGATGCATCCATGATGTCATGATTTAAGAGAGCAAGGGAGGCAGGGGAGAGAGTGACACCGATGAGCTGAAGGGAGAGGCGGGCGAAAGACTGGAAAATTTGAGAGGATGGTGCTGGACTAGTCAAACTTTGCGTTCAGAATTCTCAACGAAATCCATTTTGCTCAAGTGGAGTTAGAAAGAGACAGGTAGACGGAGCGAGAGAGGGGAAAGGGGGGGGGGGGGGGGTACTGGTATCAACACCATTGTCTAAGAATCAATGATGTCATGATTTGAAACCATTCCGCACCTGTGTCTTCTCTCGCTTCTCCTATCTCTTCCACCCCCATGGTTTTGTTTCCGTTTATAACGTTGTTGCGTTGCTAAACGCGGTCGCGCTGGAAGCCTGCATGCAGATTTTTTTTTCCTTCTGTGTTGCATCGATGTACCGCGGCTTTCAAACCCCAGGGGGTCCGAGAGACAAAGAGATGAGTGTGGGGGGTGGGACTTAAAGGAGAAGAATAGTATAGGAAGTTAGGCATTTTCACTGCACCTGGTCAGTTTTTATCGTGTACAAGAATGATGCTGTGCCATGCCAGTCACCGATGTGGTGGCTGCTATTTGTCTACTCTCACCATACTGTAGTCGGTCAATCAACAGCGACTTCCAGGGGTGTTTAGATATGTTCCAAGGTTCAAAGCCCTCCCACCCTGGTAACACAGAGACGTGAAAAAATGTGAAAGTTCACTTGGCCGATCTCCAATGAATAATTGATGAGCTTTCTCTCTCTCCCACCGCCGCCCCTCCCCCCCCTCATCGAAAACATAACCAGAAAGGGCAGTGAAAGCTGTGTGTGTGTCCCACTTTTCCCTTAACCAAACGTGTGTTCAGACATATACCCCAACATCATCGCCATGGGGTTCCCTGCGGAGAAGCTAGAGGGTGTCTACCGCAACAACATAGATGACGTTGTACGGTAAGTGTGTGTGTGTGTGTGTGTGTGTGTGTGTGTGTGTGTGTGTGTTATACGTGCCTGCTTGAATACGTCAGTCTTTGTATTGGTTAACTGGCCCTCCCACCTGACCTTGACATTGCCTTCCGGTTGTCCATGAATCATCCGTCTCCCTTTCTCATTCTGTTGTGTACCTCTGTCAATGATGTACCTGGTGTTTTTATGTCCTGAACACCAACAGTTTGCCTCATATATATATATTTATTGAAAGTCTTTTACTCTTTACATCTCCCAGGTTTTTGGACTCCAAACACAAGAATCATTACAAGATTTACAATCTGTAAGTATCATGAGGACATCGGCCTTGAGCTTGGGAAAGCTTGTAGCGACCCAGATTTGACTCCCATCTGTGGTCCTATGCTCCATGTCTGTCCTTCTCTTCTGCAACCCACTCTCCTGTTTCTCTTGACAGTCCTGTCCATAAAGGGGCAAAAATAATCAAATATATTTTTTTTTTAAAAGTAACTTGTTAACATTCACCTCTTCTCTGTGTTCCCAAGATGTGTAGAGCGGCAGTATGATGCCACAAAGTTCAACTGCCGGGGTAAGGGGTGTGTGTGTGTGTGTGTGTGTGTTATATCCACGTATATTAACATACAACCCAAAGCCATTGCTTTATCATGCGTTACTTTGGGTTTTTGGTAAAACATGTCTGAATCATCTATCCCAGATTTGAGCTGTGTGCGTCGACTAAAGATGCCCCCAGATTCCCTCCTGCCTTATGTTGAATCATCTGCCTTGTGTAATGAAATGTGCTGTTCAAATAAACCTGCCTCGCCCGCCTACCTCTCCCCCTTTCCTTCAGTGGCCCAGTACCCGTTTGAGGACCACAACCCCCCCCAGCTGGAGCTCATAAAGCCCTTCTGTGAGGACCTGGACCAGTGGCTGAGTGAGGACGATAACCACGTGGCGGCCATCCACTGCAAGGCGGGCAAGGGCCGGACCGGGGTCATGATTTGTGCCTACCTGCTGCACCGGGGCAAGTTCCTCAAGGCCCAGGAGGCCCTTGACTTCTATGGGGAGGTCCGCACCCGGGACAAAAAGGTGAGTCGCCCATCTATCGATTCGTAGGTGTGTAGTTTGGTGGTTGTTTTTGTTAGTTGGGGATTTCTTTGCTTTCGTCACAGTGTCACATACACACTCATGTGTATGTCTTGGCATATGGGCCATTAAGAGTTCTGATGAGCGTATATGAATGAATATTGTTCATCCTGAAACTCCAGTCTGAGATCAATAAATTACATCTTAAACTGTTGCAATGAAGCTAGCTGAAATGGTATCATCCCTTTTGACTCACTTTTAGAGACATCGGCCAGTATAAGGTCTGAGACCTTGTTGTTCATGGTTAACGTTGTTATAAAAAGGGGCTTTGGTAAATTTTTTGTTGTTTTGGTTAATATATACAGTGATTTCCCAGTGTCCGTCTGCCTTGCATGGCACCATAAATATTTTGTTTGTAATCAGGCAAAACATTCGGTAACCTAGAATATTGATCAGTGTTGATGAGCAGCACTGCAATTAAAAGGCACCTTTATTAAAGAAGCGTTTAGATGTCTCATTCTGGAACGTATTGTGTCCGTATCAGCATCATCTTACCCAATATTTGCTTCTTTAGGGTGTTACCATCCCGAGCCAGAGGAGATATGTGTATTACTACAGCCACCTCCTGCGGAACAACCTGGACTACAAGCCAGTGGCCCTGTTGTTCCACAAGATGGTCTTTGAAACGGTCCCCATGTTCACCGGAGGAACATGCAGTAAGTTTGATCACTCTCTTCGCCTGTCTATTGTCTATCTCGGTCACTTTTCCTTGATGGATCACATTCTTTGGCTGCTTCTCAAGACGTCCAACAGTCTCGTTGTCAGCATTTTTATTGGTACATCTTCTATAATGAAAATATGGAGATTTGAAACGGGTATTTGTTAGCAGGGACAGTAAACATTTTTTGGCTCTTTCCGATTGGCTGAAACTGAGCTACACTTTACCTATTGATGGTGTTGATGCAGTGTTTGTTCCCAACACAAACACAGAAAACTTGAAACTGTAAATTTGGCATTATTATCATTAAATATATATTGTGAGAATTATTGATATTGATCAACTTGATAAACCTATCGTGATATCATTTTTGGCCCTATCGTGCAGTCCAGTCAAACTATTCCTTCTGCACACATACGTCAATCTATGCCTTGATAAATGTCAAATGTAAACACTTTAAACTGTACATGATTCACCTTGATTATATCCAAACCTCATCTGAAAATCGTACGGGTTGACTAGGTAGTGATCCTCCCGCCATGCTTTGAGTGTCCATACTAACCCTGTTGCACTAGCAGTGAACCATGTGCCATGGTGCATATGCATTTGCATTGCAGCTTTCAAGGCCTGGGAACGTGCATGGAGCAAGTCTGGTTACGCTCGGTTTCTGTCATTTTACTCTGTTGTGTCTACCTTCTTTTTGAGGAAATATTTCTTCAAGATTCCTAATGATTGTGTGTGTGACACGGAGGTAGCACCTAGCTTTTATTGGTTCATTATCCTGTGCCATGGTTAGGCCTGTCACAATAACAAATTGTGCTGGGCGATAAATAGTCCCAGAAATTATTGCGATAAGCGATAATATTGCCGTTTTGAGACCATTTTCAACTAATATAATGATAATGGCATAGTTCAACCTTTCAAAAATCAATAAATTGTAATTTCTAAAGAATATTTAACACTGGAACTGGAAGACATTTTAAGTTATTCAGTTAACTTAACAGTTATTGTGGACTGTTCGGGAATACGGAGACGTCCCATGATCTGTTTTTTTCGCAGCTGGGAAAACTGCATCGGATAATTATGCTTTAGGTGCAGATGCATGTTTGTTGTATTGGCACGTTTAGTTGCTACCGTTTTACAACAAATGCGATATACTGGCTCGCACAGGTTAAGTTGTTAACCACGGTCATTCGGTTTGAACCCAAAGTGCTCCCACACAGCAGCTGTCGCGTTCGGCTTTGAACCAATTCCATCTTTGTTTTTCATTCCTCCAAATCTCAACTAGCGTTTTTTCTGACTTGCTACTCCTCACGGGGCTGTCATGCTGCACTCTGGCCGAGAATGTCTAGGAAGACACGCGTATAGACGGGCTCTGACTCTGTAACGCCAGGGCTCCGCCTCCCCACACAGAGACCATGCGGCTGACAAGTGACTGACACGACTCGAGGGTTAACTCCTCATTACGCTAAGGAAGCGAGAAGGGTCTGTCGAGACTGATGCTCCGGAGTGAAAACTCTTGTCATCCAGTCTCTTAGATAGAGAAAAAAAGCTTATTTATCGAGGACGCCAAAATTATCGTCTCATTTGAATTTATTGTGTGATTAATTGTTGTATTGCTTGTCGCGACAGGCCTAGCCATGGTGCAAAAGCCGAGTTAATCTGGGTACCACCTTTAAAAGTTGTTGGCAAAAAGGGGTGGACACTCAGGAGAGTTTTTTTATTATTAAATGATCAATAAACAAAATGAAGAGGTCACTTTTAATCAGACATTGGAAGAAAAACAGAGCCAGCCATTTACAGTTTTTCTTTAAATTAAATGATCAATAAACAAAATGAATAGGTCACTTTTAATCAGACATTGGAAGAAAAACAGAGCCAGCCATTTACAGTTTTTCTTCAAGTTTTCCACCAACTGCTACTCAATGAGGTTAATAAGCCCATATAGATGGCATGAGTGCTTGAGACCGTGGTCTACAGGTGTCGGCTCCTCAACGCCATGTGCTGTGCCGCCTGGGGCTATCTGGGATCCTCCAAGACATTCTAATAGAGGCGGCACAGACCAAGGATTCATTTATGTTTCATCCACATTAACGATGGTTACTGGTATGCACAATAAGTGCCTACTTGGTCATCATATGAATCACCAATGGTTGATTGGTTTGTTCCTCTGTATCATGATGTGGAAGGTTTATTCATTTGAAGTCCAAACGGATATGGCCACGAAAAAGCCATGAAGCTGACTCCTTAAATGCAGCATATTGGCACAATATGATTTTTTTTTTTTCTACCTGAAATCTGATCAAATTCTCTACAAGCATTGGGATCCACGCAGTAATGCGTCTAATTTTAATACCAACCCACTGCATGATAAAATGTAATTTTCTTGTCTGACTCACTCATTGTGCAAATGTACATGTCTGTAAATCATCACAGGCTATAACTTGAAATATTTCACTATAGTTCCTTATCTCTGACTGCATCAGCCATTCAAATCCCATGGTAAAGTTTGGGTTACATCTAGGGATCGACCAATATGGATTTTTTTATGGCCAATACCGATTTTCTTGAGCCAATACTACCCTGGAAATCCAGAGTTCTCGCGAGAGCACAATTTGAATTTGCTCAGCGAGTCACTCTGGGAACGAGCAGTATACTCACTCCCCAATTCCCCTGCCCCAGAACATTAACCAATCACATCTGTGTATCTGATATAGGCGGGCCAAAAGCATTGCTGTTTTACAGACCGGATACGGCTAGCTATTGGCTAGCTCCGCTGGTCTGAATACGTCACCCCTTGTATTCTTCTGATTGCTCATAGTGTTATCCAATTGCATGCAGTGATATTTTCCAATGCTTGGTGCTGCCCCTCGAGTTGGGCCATTTTCATTACTCGTTGCCAGACCCTACAGCTTTCGGATGTGGGTCTGGATTTCCAGGCTAAACCGATACTGCTTTTGCTCCCTCAATTTACAATGTAAAAATGACACTGATGATAACAAATGTTTTAAGTCTCAATTTAAAAAAAAAGGTACATTTATTGAACTGTGTGTAAATCATGTCGGGGGAAAAAAAAATAATAATAATAAAAAATCAGCCGATACGATACACATAATAAACGCAAATTTCAGTCAATAATATCGGTTGGCCGATATATCGGTCGATCACTAGTTATGTCACACTAAAGGCTTTGGTCGTATGGGCCTCTAGTTGGTAGGGGTGCACACATGTACTCGAGTAAACTCGCACTCATCAAGCAAATCATAATCGATTGCAAAAATATTGTATTCAAAAAATCGTTTTGTAGTCAAAAGCCTTTGCTGTTGCAGTGATGCATTGTTGTTTAGAGGTTGTAGTTTTGTTTGCCAATGCTAAGCAGGTCGCCTGGGTAGTAGTCCACGCATTCAACATGTTTAACATACTGACCGCCTGCCAGAAACGTCCTGACATCACAATAATTTAAAAAAAATTGTTACAAAGTGAACGAAAGACGCTACCATAGAAGTGTATTGTATTAGTTTGGTTGGTGTAACGCACATGGTCTGTATAAAATACAGCTAAAAACCAACTTAGAATGTATTAGTGCAAAAAAAAAGGACCTACAAAATGAATACTCGAGTCCGTGCTGGGATATGGACTGCATATTAGATTAAATATTTTCGTATTCCTTGCATCCTTTCTAGTCTGCATGTCTTTTTAAGTAGTTTTAATTTTTAAATCCATCCCCAACCGAACTTGGCACACTCTCTCCCTATCTCCAGTCTCTGATGTCGTGGGTGCTAGTAGGGCTGGGTGATAAGCATATCAATAACACAATATGGGACTAGATATCGCCCAGGACTTTTGGCGGTTGTGATATTGTTCGTGAATGTTAATCTTTTCTTAGTCTCTCAGGGTGCATGACAATAAATTGAGCTCATGTTTTGATCTCGGTAGACTCTTTAAGATTAACCAACAATGTATGCTGTGTCACTAAATGTGCTTGATCACCATCCCAGAGACCATTTCTTGAATCTTCTGTGTGGTTTGTAAAGCCAAAGCAGCCATTACATATTCTTTGGGTCATTTTAAATAGTTTTATGATCAAGTATCACCCAGCTCTAGTAAGTGTGTGTGTGACTGTGTGTGTGTGACTGTGTGTGTGTTGATCTTTTTCCCTCTCTTTTCAAGGAGACTCTGCCGTAAAAAACAAGAGCGATGCAGTGATTCCTCATGGCTTCAGGAGAGGGAATTGGCACTGGGGTAAAACTAACCAGATTTACTTTATTCATACCTACAGTTTGAATGTCTTAACATGTTTAATTGCATATTCTTGGTCAAATATATCCACCTTGGCATGTCCTACATCAGTTTACTCATCGTATGCATCATACGAGAATCGCAAAAGGTACATCATTTTATTTTATAAATGGATGTTTATTTTACAGATGTTTTTGTTTATCACTAAAGAAATAACATTAGTATTATTCCAAGACCTTAATTCCCTGCCTTTTTTATATGTATATTCCATGTTTGCCTGCCACATACTGTGTCCTTTAAGAGATGTGTTGTGGTTGCAGAGTTTCTTTCTGCAAACCTTAATTTCCTGACTGAGGTTTCTTAAATTGCTTTCCTAAGCTGATTTCAAACTTTTAGTAATTTAAATTTTCATATGCTAACCACACTGGCAGATGGGTTCTAAAAATAGTCTTCTTTAACTTTCTGCTGTTTTGGTGGCTACTGTTAAAGTGAACGGCCAGAGTCACAAAACTCATACTGCCAAAATCAGGGGGAAAATACTGCATTTCTAATCTGGTGACTTCAGATGCCACTCTTCTCTTTATCGTACTCTGTATGCTGTGTTGACTGGAGTGATGCATTCATTGTTTCATTTTAGTTGAACTATTGAAGCCTCTTCAATGTTTCTGAACGGGGTCAGTTAATATACTTCTCTCATTGATAGGAGATGGGGAAGTGGGATGGGTGTCTCATGAGAATTGTTTGTGTAGGGGATTTCAGAACAGTTGGATTTAAGTGGATCTTGCCTAATGCAAATGCTATTTTAGGGACACTTTTTTCCATTTCAGTACAAATAACATTGGTATAGAATTAGATTTGTTCATGATGAAAAATCCTTCCACGCAATGAAAACGAAAATCCTTCCACGCAATGAAAACGAAAGTCATATAATTTTGGCAATCTAATCATGGCATAGTCAATCATAGAGAGGAATGTATTTTCATCTCATTGTTTTGGGTTCTCAAGTTTGGATCTTTTGCCGCCGAACAGTAATGATATTTATCTGTAAACGGCAAGGGGCCCAAAATGGACCCTGGAGCACCCATCTCTTACATTGCCATTGGGGGAATGTAACTGAAGTCCAGTTCTGTTAGTGAGAACAGAAACTGATCCAATATCATTAGGAGTGCAATTAAAACGGTAGATTGGCAAAGCCAAATAATTTCATTTTGTGATATGGGGGCATGAGCCTCTCATTTTGTAATGACCAATCCGCCAGTTAATTTTAACTAATAATAATAATAACTAATAATAGTTACAGGAAGATGCTATATATGTGCAGCCCTAATTTCAGATGAATCATGTCTCCATGAAGATCTGTGCATGCAAGAAATTTTAATTTACAACGTCTCTTCCCCTCCATTCTCTCCTCCAGATCCCCAATTTGTGGTCTACCAGGTGAAGGTAAAGATCCACACGTCCAATCCAACCCACACACGGAGAGAAGAACGTCTCATGTTCTTCGAGTTCCCCCAGCCACTTCCTGTCTGTGGGGACATCAAGGTGGAGTTCTTCCACAAGCAGAACAAAATGATGAAGAAGGTGAGCCCCCACCCCACACCAATTCATTGCTACATCTGTAAAGGTGTTGATAGGCCTGTGCCCAACGTAGTGTTGCCGACATAGTTTAACGTAGTTGAGGACACACTCGCAAAACTAGTCTGTTTACAATGGTAAATTGACTGTATTTATATAGCACTTGATAAGTGGCCACTCAAAGTGCTTTACAATATTGCCTAATATTCCCATATTCATGCGCACATTCACACACCAACGGCGGTTTCAACCATGCAAGGCGACAGCCTGCAAGGTGTATTTGCAGAGTCCTGAAGCTCCGGCCTGCTGTTGCACAGAGCACCGCTGGTTGTTTGGTTCAAAGTTTATTAATATTGAAGGTGTGTCCAAATAAGTAGACATTGCACTTATAGATGGATATGTGCTAAACAGCAAGGGGCCCAAAATTGAGCCCTGAGGCACTCCTTCTTGCACTCCCATTCGTAATAGTAGAGAGTTGTATTAGGAAGATAACTCTCTATGCCCCCCTTTTGCCACTCTTCAGGACAAGATGTTCCACTTTTGGGTCAACACCTTCTTCATCCCCGGGCCCGAGGAGCATGTGGAGAGGCTGGAAAACGGCAGCGCCGGGACACAGCGGGAGCCAGTGGACGGAGTCCTCCAGAACCAGGGGACGGGCGGGGGCGGCGTTCCAGACAGCGACCGGGACTTCCTGGTGCTGTCACTGACAAAGAACGACCTGGACAAGGCCAATAAGGACAAGGCCAACAGATACTTCTCCCCAAATTTTAAGGTACAGTCAGGTCATGTCATTACTTTTCCCTGGTGGTGCCTACAACACATTCAGCCCCATGATTTAGCACACTTTTATCCAAAGTCTTTGGTTTTTTTTGTTGTCCTATTAGTACAGTAATTCAGAACATTGTGCAGCTTTTTAGAGCAGGGCATGTCTTGAAGCAGTGTTGCTGTCAAGGCCAACACACCATTCTGCTCGGTGGCTGGAGAGTAGTTATCGTAGGCGGACCACCGGACACAGGCATGTCTTCTTGGCTCCTCTAAACGGCTCCCACAGGAGAGACCGAGGCCTTGGGCTGCAGCCCCACCAGCACGTATCAGTGTTTCTTTCAAACCAAAATCAAATGCGTTTTGTATTGTCCTGATTGGTGGATCCGCACCCACGTACTGTAAGCAAATCCCACGCTATTGCTTTGTGTAGAGTTCAACGTGCTAAACTTTGACCCCTGGATCCTGCTGCAACCATCAATGAGGAAGCTGCTCTGGCTGTGAACTCCAATATGGCCCATAGTCCAACTAATCTGTGACCTGTTGTTCAAATGGAACCAACTCTGCCCTCACATCTTTAAAAAAAAAGAAAAAAAAATGTTTTATTTGGTAGGAGGCCATATAAGATTGAATTTGTTGTGCCTTATGATTCAAATGTGTTTCTGTTAACATTGGTTAGCTTGCTAACAAGCTACCAAGCTTTTCACACACTACAGCCCATTTCAGAAGGGTAAGGGGTGTAGCTTACAGAATAATGAGTTAAATGGTGTGGTTTTCACACCATTCACCTGTTAACTGTCTCTATCTGCACCAATGCAGATAAGAGTTGTATGTCCCCTACTGTCTATCTTTTGTTTCTGTGTCTTACTTTTTGAAGTTGCATGCAATTCAATGATTCTTGCACCTTTTTGGGGTTTATCTTCATGGTTGAATGCACCTACTGTAAGTTGCTTTGGTCCAAAAAGCGTTTGGCCAATAAACGTAATGCCATGTGCGGTCCAACCGAGTCCAACCCCTTCGCCGCTCCCTCCACAGGTGAAGCTGTACTTCTCCAAGACGGTGGAGGAGGGGGCCAACTCCGACGCCACCTCCAACTCGGTGACCCCCGATGTGAGCGACAACGAGCCCGACCACTACAGATACTCGGACACCACGGACTCTGACCCCGAGAACGAACCTTTCGAGGAAGAACTGACGCAGATCACTAAAGTCTGACTTGCATATATAAATATATATAAATAAATATATATACATACGTACATGTACACCCCAGAGCCCCCCCTGACTCCCCCCTCCCCCCCACCCTCCCACCATCCACTTCCCCCAAAGAAAAAAAGACTAGCCGCCGGTTAGCTCAAGGTGGGGGGGGGGGGGGGGAGAAACCAACTGATGCGGTGGACCCCGGACTGATGACGCTTGGAGATCAGTTGAAATCCCCTACACCCCACCTCGACCCTCACCCTGTAACTGCTCACCGTAAGACAAGACAGCCGGACAATCAGATTTAGAGGAGGGGTTCTGTGGGCAGGAGGGGATGGGGGGGGTCGGAGGTGGTTGGCTGGAAGCGATTGGATGGACATAAGAATGAATGGATAGAGGACATTTTAATATAAAGGAGAAAACTTGAATATTAAAAAAAAAAACTGTACCTGCACACATTTGCCTCCGATATCCGTCGCAAAGAAAGTCAGCGCTATGACTGTCATTGATTCTAATTTTATTTCTTCTTTTTCGCTGACAAAGTCAAAAAGCTCTATTTGCCCCTTTCAGCGATGCAACCTACTAATCAGGGCCCAACCTGTAACAAAACGATGAACCACTTCAAAATAAGAGCTATTGTGGAGACGAGGCTATTTGTGAACGGCTGACTGACAGCGACGGCTGCTTGGACTGAAATGTGTGCGTGCAGGTTAAGGGACATGTAAACTTCTATAGAAAACTACACCCACACATGGTGTCGGGTCAATAGCTCCACAATCACGCTTTTTCTTTTCTTCTCCCCTTTCTTCCTTACCTGTTAGAAGACTATGCTGACCACTTTTTGTTTTATTTTATATGGACTTTTTTTTTTTTAACAATTTCTTTCACCCTTTTATTTTGTCCATCTGTCCGCAGTGTTTTCAGCTGTATAGAAGGATGACTGTACGCTCTCTTGTTCTCTCGCTCCTAAACCAAGGTTTCTTTGACGTTTGCCTCCCCCCCCCCTTCCCAAGTTAACTCAGTTATGCTGCCCCTCCAACAACATTCAGTCTCAGAGTTGACAAATTGACCACGGCATCGCCAATCATGGTTTTAAATTAATTTTCCTCTGCATTTGGTGCTCCAAGGATCTATTGATTTGGTAAACATTGTCAGGGTGTGTTTATACAAACAATCGGTTTCGCCAACAGTCGAATTGGATGAAAAAATATAGCTACCCCGAACTCAAAAGAAGAAAGTTCACCACCATTTTTGCTCCTACTACTAATCTCTACACCCGCAGAGGTAATAACAAATGGCAACAAGAGAAACTCAACCAGAACCGGTTCACTATAGCAGGGAGCAGTCACCTTCAATCAATCGTTTGAATGAGACAATGAAGAAGAAGAGACTAGTATTCACAATCTGCTGCACCTCTGTCAATCGTTTTTTAAATGTGCAACCTACACACACACATCCTACATCCATCATCACATGGCTGTGAACGAACGTTCTCTCTGCGTCTTTGTGTTTGTGTATGGTCAGACTGCAAGGTGTGTTGTGTTGTGTGCCCTTTCTTTGCAGCCAATTTCAAAAGATGGTTAGTACATATTGGAAATATCATGACTGAAAAAGAATCGGGATTTAGCAAAACAAAATGAGCACTTGGACTGCAGTCTGAATCCTTGAACTGTTTGAGTCCCCGTCTCTCTTGGTCTTTTGTTCTTATTCACGTTACTCTCCTCCTCTTAGCCTTTTTACTCTTAAGTGTCCGTTCAGTGAAAACTTACAATGGGGAAATTTTTTTATTTTTTTTATTTTTTGTTATATTTTCAGTTTTAATCGTTTGTGTGTGACACACGTACACATACACACACGTACACTCTGTTTATCCATTCTCTCAACTGTTTTTAAGCTATTGAAGTATATCCGTCGCAGCCAAATGCCCCCCTAGGAATGTGAAACACTTATTTCACGACTTCTGGGGAACTGGTGCACTGGTCTCTCACTTTCTAGATCTCATTGATTTCCATTGGTTCTGTATATTTGATGGCGAGATCCTAAAATTCTTGGGCAACCTATGTGGTGTTTATTTGGTCCTTGGAGAAATGCTCTGGTGTATTTTTAACCTGCAGTTCAAGCGTTATTGGTCAATTGTCACTATAATTGACTAATTGGGTTATGACATTCATTTGGGGAATCTCAACTAAAAGCAATGATTGCTGTTGTGATCTATTTATTAAAAACACATGTAACATATTTTGCTGGAGCTCAAACATTTGACAATTTGGTTCATAGGACAAGATGGAGCACTAAGACCATTATCCCGTACATTATTGTTATTCTGGCACCTTTGGACACCTGGGGTGCCACGTTTAGTGACGTTTCTGTTCCTATGGCGATTGGAAATATGCGATCTGGAACACAAAGAAGCCAGAAACCAAGCTATGTTCACCTTCTCTGGTGTTGGGGGTCAAAAGGGATCCGGGGGGTGGCCAGGTTTGATCCGTTCTATCTGGTGCTAAGACTATCGTAGGCAAGTGTTTATCATAACCCTAGCGCGGTCTTTGGACCACTGAGAAAATAAGCTAACCCTGGTGAGCTGTCACCTCGAAAGAAAACTTGCTTTGAGGCTTTTGATTTTTGACATCATGCTGTATTCTTGGGCGTATATCAAATGTGTGTTTTGGTGCTTCTTTGGATTATGGAACAGTTATTTTGGGGTGACGCACCCTAACTAGAGCTGTACCTGAAGAGCAGTACAATGTTTAATGAAGTCAATTTTGTAGAAGTTGTTGCTGCCTGTGTCATTTGGAAGCCTAAATCGTGCATTTATTGAATTTTAGCCAGCCATGTTATAACAATAACTAATAACTATGTTGCTATTGGACCTGGGACATTTTGCTAGCGTCAAACCTTTTTGAAGATTGTCAGTTTGAAGCAGGTCGCACACCAGACGAGATGCGGAGCGCAGCGCCACATGAGATGAATAGAAAAGAACGTGTGACTTCAAACAGGCGTGGTCAGTGTGCGACTGCCTTAAGGCTGGAGGCTTGATGGGCCTGTAAGGGGCCCTATATGTGGTTATTTGTCGTCCCTGCTTCCCAGGAAACTTCCCAGAAACGGTCAAAAGCAACAGAATTCATGAATGCAGGTTTTATTGGATGTTTCAGTTTTGATTTGCGCACGGCCGTGTTCATTAGCTAAGAACGCAGGTGCAGCTCAGTTGTGGAAAAGGAATTCCTTTTTAATAGAATTCCTTTGTATACAAACCATTCCACACACTTCCTCGCCATTGAATGCAATAATAGAAACAGCCGGCTGTTGATCTAGTGACACATAGGATCCCCTGATCAGACCAACAACAACAAAAACACACCTGAATGTTACGGTCTTTAACAGGGACACAAAATGGCTGAGGTCAGCCATGGTAAGCATGTCCCACCAACCTAGTAAAGATCATACCTCAATCAGTCCACTCCCAACCACGGTGGCAGTTCATCGTAGACCCCACTTGAAAGCCTCCAACAACGCCTGTGGTTGTGCCTTTTTAATGAATCCTTTGTCATCTTAGCTGTGGTGCTATCATCTAGCTAGACAGGCTAGTTCCTCTGGCCTATGAGTCTAGTCAGTCTCTGGTGCTCTGTTTAAACTGCCAAAACATCCCAGTGGAAATGGAGCTCCAGTCACAAGCGCTCTTCGTACTAGTGCAAAGCCAGCAGCTAAATCCCAAGTGACCGTAAAGCCGGGCTAAACAGTTGCAGCTGTCAAGGTCATCGTTCCCAGTCCAGCATACTTCCCAAAAAGAGGACTAGACAGGGTTTTTTCCGTTTTTTTTTTTTGTCGATTTATGTAGGTTGTTGAACAACAACTGAAACGTCGGTTGTTGGCAGACTCTGGTGGAGAGACATGAAGTGGTACAGAAAACACACATCCACCTTCTGCACTGCTTCAGGTGCTATGTGTGGCAGTCGATTAAGGTTCCAAACAACGTTTAATTTCCAGTGAGATCTCCATCTTGGTCCACCGCTTGGATCGCCCGCTTGAGAGCGATCTGTGGGCCCTTGAATCGACCGGTCAACGGGCCCCTCACTCTCCGATCGAACGTCCTATCGACTGTTTCAACCGACGTGCCGATTGATTTAAATCGTGCTGTCCTCTACACTACATCGAGTCCACCTGCAGCTTCTCCTCGGTCTCGAGTGAGCGAGTGGACATCCACTGTGTCCAGTGAACACCGACATTCCCCCATTGTGCTGCTGATCCGTTGGATTGACATGTCTTCAACGTGGTCCTCGCAGGCCTCTTCTGTCCCTGATCTCCATCCAGGGCGCAGTAGGCCATCGGGGCTCACAGACGGCATTGCTAACCCCCAGATGGGTCACCACAGGGGATGGATCATACTGGATCATATAGATACACTCTGTGGTTCTCGACAGGGAAAAGCCCTGCCTGTCTTCGGATGACATTATCAAGGCATGATGGCACAACAGCTTGGTTGCTTAACAACATTGTTGACCATTTTTTTTCTCTCAATGGCTTAGTAGTTCATTAATGGGTTGTGGGACTTTAAGGTATACCAGGTGCTTTCCATGTCTCTCGACAGTCATGGTGCTCTGTCCGTCTTCTCTTATGGCATCGTCTTTCTCCTTCCCACCCCCACCTCCACTACGACTTCTCCTCCTCTGCTTGATGAGAGAACATAGCTACACTTTGATCATGTACCATGCACATGTTGACTCAATATATCGTCTATATATGACATTAGTATCATCGAAGCCCCCCCAGTGGGACTTTTTTCAATTGATCTGCAAATGACAGCGAGTGTATTTTCCACTGTAAAAAAAGGCGAAATATTTAAAGCCTTCAGTTGCCATACCTAACCTACTAGAGCTTTTATTTTGAAAAATGCATTTCTGGTTTTATTTTGTTACTAGCCAAAAGGAAGTTTAGGTTGTTTTGCATCATTAAGTGAAAACTAATTTTCCACACAGCCTGATTTGGTTGTGCCAGAAGAGAGGTACACATTTGGACCGGAATCATTATAGGGTCCTTTTCAGGATACATTGGGTTAAGTGTATATCTTGACTATTTTCTTGTCTTTATAGCTATATATATATATATATATATATCTCTGAAAAAGTCAGGAAATCTCAAACGCTGTTGTCTGACCTGTAGATTCAGAAAATGTCAAGTGAGTTATATAAGGACTGTGATTACAAGATTGTGGCTTTTTCCATAAAAAAATATCTAAACTTTTACTTCATGGTGAATGGAACGTTGTTTTCTATTCCAAAGATGCATGCGGACACGCGTGTGTAGCTTTTGGTGCATTCGTCTCTTGCTTCGAAAGTCATGTTCCCAGGGCCTATATGACGGTGTTGTTCAATGTTGCACACAAGCCAATCCAGAAGATTTGAAATCCACCTACTCTCTTCTGCTATTTCAGTTTACACTTTATCACTGAACCTGCCAAAATTAAGCTCATTCATTTTTTTTCTTTCTTTGATTTGGTATTTTTTTTATGTCGTTTGGAGGTGACCAGCATATGTGGCCTATAGGATTTTCTTCTTTTGCCTTATTTGTACCAATAACAGTTGTTTTTTTTCTTCCTCCTGTTGTTAAATCGCTGAAACAGCTCAACTTTTTATCCCAGATCCGTATACAATAACGCCTGTTCTGTCCACCGGAGAGGTTTAGCGACTTGCCCGTTTTCCTAGAGCTGTCTGGGGTTGCCATCAGGCCGTCCCTGGCTTCACCGTCCTAGAAATTGATCAAACCTCTGGGTGTTGACGAGAAGTGGTGGTGTTTGTATAGGGGCTTCTGGTTCTGTCCATATAAAGCCCTGTTCAGCTCCAACACTGGCTCTATATAGCTTCATATAATCGTCACGCAATCTGCAGAAACTGTTATGACCAGAGCAACATTTATTGTACTCTACTTTTGCACTGTTACAGGTAATTGCAGGGTTTTAAGTCAACGGTCCATCAGTGTGATTTTAATTTTAATTTTTTATTTTACTTGTTCCTTTTTTTTTTATGGTTTTCGTTTTTTGATGAAGTCATTTATTACCCGATTAAAGTTTGTTTTTATTTTTTTATCTTCGTTTGGTAAACAGAAAGCCAGGCCTCGTTGATACAGCGAGGTGCGGCAAAATCCGATTTATCGTAAAGGTCCCAAAATCGCTATGGAAACCAACGTAGTATTATTTTTGACTGAAAAATGTCATAATACCCTCCAGCCCCTCCCCTAGATTTTTTTCTTTTAATTTTCCCCCCTCCTTGTTTTATAATGAAAAGAAACGCTGTAAAGGTGAATAAACTATTTATAACAGTACCAACTCTGTCCTGTGCATTATTTACTCTCACTTTGTTCCATGTCACCCGCAACATCACTTAATTATGAAATTATCAACCAAGTATCCCAAGGTTACTTATTATGACATCAAACCTTAAGGATCATCTGGTAGGGTTGGCTAATGATCAGTAGTAGTAATAATAATAATAATAATTTTATTTAAAGCACTTTTCTAGGTACTCAAAGACACTTTACAATACATCATAAAAGCAGTAAAAACATCTAATGGTAAGAAACCCTATCCCTAACCACTATAAACACATTAGACTAAGCTAAACATTAAAAGCAATTTTAAAAAGGTGAGTTTTTGTCAGTGATTTGAAAGTTGAAAGGTTGGTGCAGTCACAGATTTGTGTGGGGAGAGAGTTCCAGAGGGAGGGGGCAGCAACAGAGAAGGCTCTGTCGCCCCAGGTTCAGTGCATGGTGGTGGAGACAGGAGGTTTGCGTTGGATGAGCGGAGGCTACGGGATGGGTTGTGGCGGTGGAACAGGTCAGTGAGGTAGGAAGGGGCCTGTTATGGAGGGCTTTGTGTGTGAGGAGGAGGATTTTGAATTGAATTTGTTGTGGGACCGGGAGCCAGTGGAGGTTCTGGAGGACGGGGGTAATGTGGTCACGGGTGCGGGTGTGGGTGAGCAGACGAGCAGCAGAGTTCTGGATGTACTGGAGTTTATTTAAGGTTTTGGATGGTGTGCCGTAAAGGATGCTGTTGCAGTAGTCGAGTCTGGAGGTGATGAAGGCGTGGATGAGGGTTTCTGCAGCGGAGAAAGAGAGCGATGGTTGGAGTCGGGCGATGTTTTTGAGGTGGAAAAAGGCAGTTCTGGTGATTTGTTTTGTGTGGTGTTCGAAGGAGAGGTTATTGTCGAAGATGACTCCGAGGTTGCGACTGTGAAGGGATGGAGACAGGGTGGAGGTGTCGACAGTGAGGGAGAAGCTAGGAATGGTTTTTGTGATGGATTTGGGACTGATGATGATCATGTCAGTTTTGTCGCAGTTAAGTTTGAGGAAGTTGGTGTGCATCCAGGATTTAATGTCAGTGAGGCAGTTGGAGAGAGTGGAGTGAGTGGCAGAGGTAATGGATTTGGTGGAGATGTAGAGCTGGACATCATCGGCGTAGCAGTGAAAGTTGAGACCATGGTGGTGGATGACGTTGCCAAGGGGAAGCAGGTAAAGTATGAAGAGGAGAGGACCAAGCACCGAGCCCTGGGGGACGCCTTGGGACAGTGGAGCGGTGGAGGAGGTGCATTTGTTGATGTGAATGAACTGTTTGTCTGTCGGTGAGATATGATTGGAGCCAGGAAAGGGCGGTGCCGGTGATGCTGAGGGACGATTCGAGGCGGGAGAGAAGAATGGTGTGGTTGATAGTGTCAAAAGCTGCAGTGAGGTCCAGGAAGATGAGGATGCTGAGGTGACCAGAGTCTGCGGAGAGGAGGATGTCGTTGGTGACTTTGATGAGGGCTGTTTCAGTACTATGTTGTGAACGGAAGCCGGATTGGAATGGTTCGAACAGGTCATTTGAGCAGAGGTGGGTTTTGAGTTGTTTGGTGACAGTGCGTTCCAGTATTTTAGACAGAAAGGGGAGATTGGAAATGGGCCGAAAGTTTGACATAATGTCGGGGTCTAGTCCAGGTTTTTTGAGGATGGAGGTGACAGCAGCCAGTTTGAGTGAACGGGGGATTGAGCCAGAGCTGAGAGAGGTGTTAATGATTTCTAGTAGCCTACATTTTAAATGTTTTTGTAAAAGTATGCCTGGAAGTGCATACTTCTACGAGTATCTACTAATTATTTTTAACTTGGCTTGCAGGTCCTGGGTTAAGGGACATTCATTATCATGTATCAATAACAACGTGTCCTCTAAAAGGCCAGCACCTCTGCTCCAACACTCACCAAGCCGTGGCTCAGAGTCTCTCTGTAAAGGGAAGGGGACGAGGGAGTCTCTAAGAGGTTGTCTCTGTGAAGACAGACTGGTGTAAGCAGGGCCATGGCGCCAGGTTGCTTTAACACACACAGTTGTGTTTACTGTTGTGTCTAAATAACCCGGCAGCCAGTGAGTGTGGAGGAGGAAGAGGATGTGCGCGGTGGAACTGCGTCGTCGTTCCCGTCACCGCGTACACACATCGCATGCTCGCCCCGGTCAGGTGATGTGCTGTAGGATCTCACATGTCGTGAGTCTAAGATGTAGACGTTGGGTTTGGGTCGTCCTAAGTACCCCTGCAACTAACTAGAACCCCCTAGCAACCATCTAGATATACCCTAGCAACCACCCCCGAACACACTTACCCAATAAGCACGAGCCCACACCCCAAAAACCCTAACACCCGTTTAGTCACGCCCTAGCAACCACAGAAGAACACCCTCACAACCAATCTAGCTATCCCCTAGCAACCAACCTGAATGCCCTAACGATCTTCTAGCTACGCCCTAACAAAACCACCCAGAACCATAGACTGTATAAAGTAGCTCAGAACACCTAACCATCTAGGACACAAATAGCAAGGGTTCTTATTTTGGACTCTGTTCCCCAGCAACTACTAGTAACACCCTAGCAACCGCTCACAACACCCTATGCTGTTTTGTCAATAAACCAAGTAACTGCCAACAGCAGTCACATATTACATATTAGTGGGCATCAAAATCAGTAACCTCATTTCTTTAGGATGTCTAAGGCTAGTTCTAATGAGATAATGAACTGTGTCTTTATTCAGGGGGAGGAGACTCTGTCTCTCTGTCCAGTGGTGCATTCGGAGCCGCTCCCTTATTTCATTGGTGCAGGCCGTAAACATGTGTTCTGTTAACGGATACACAACATGGTTCCTATAGCATGTTTCCATGCTTGTTTACGCATATGTTAAGATGATTATTATAGAACAAGGAATGTAGGATTACATGCATCCAACAGCATGGGGGGATGAAGAAAACACTGATTTGTTTGCCGTGGTTCAGCAGGATAGGTGAAGTACTTTCAGTCTACTGCCCACAAATATTATTTATTCACTTTTTGAGAGGAATATTTGAAGTATATTAGAGTAATGTTACTATGGGTGTTAACTGTGGGTAATAAATTAACACATTGACACCAAACACCAATAAACCTTTTTTGAAAAATGAATTGGGAATTGTGGGCATCAACATGCAAATATAAACCCCTTTTAATTTACAACCGTCATACACAATTCCAAATAATGTTATTAAGTCATTATGGAGACGGTTTTATCCAAAGCAACACACAGCTATTAGGATAAATGTTGTTAAAGAGAAGGTGAGGGTGTGATCTCAAGTATCCACAGCCTACCTGTAGGCCTATTACTCTAGGAGGTCTACAGGTAGGCTGTGGACACAAGGGGATCAAACCCCGTACCATAGCCACTACAATATCCCCGTACACATACTACATACACCAAAAACATTCAATCGCCATATGTGTCGAATGGCAGTCAGCAACTGAATCACTAACGTATGGTGGGCTAGCATTCCGAGCAGACTTCCTGTGTAATCACATCCCAATGTATATATTTTCGTGCTGCGGGGGACTCTTAATGTGTAAATCCCTAATGCTTGGCAGCGTTCAGGAATGTAACATGTGGACAAACCGAGCTATAGGATTGTCGACCGGAGCCATGTGTTTGGTGAGGGGGATGGTAACATCTGGTTCTTTGGCTCATTGAGCGAGCAGATGGGACAGAAGAACAGATAAGGTGGAGGGGGGGGGGGGGGGGGAAGGGCGAGGAGAAAGTTCAAGTTCAAGGCTTTTGTTGTCCGATGGGCAGAGCCAAGTCAGACTGGAGAAAACAACCTATTTAGGGCTTAATGTTAAAGTAAAATTATATCCAAAGATAAATATTCTACAAAGCAATTATGTGACTTAGTAATAATATAACTGACAAAATAATCTAAATCCAATTATACACTGAATCCAAAATCTAATTATGGGCAGATCCAGTTATGTGCAAAAGTCAGAGTTTAACAAAATGATGTGGTAGAATATCAATTATTAAATTATCTAGGTTAATAAGGTTATAAAGTGACATGTGATGTAAAATCACTGAGAGTTGCAAAGCCTGATAGCTCAAAGAGAGATCCTTAGCCACATTAATTTAGTAGGAGCTAGAAAACTTGAACACATGTACCTTGCATTTCTATTTTTTATTTTCTATTTTCTATTTTACAGTTAAACAATAATGTTTAAACAATCAATGATCCAAAACAGATATATTTAACATATTTCTTTCTTTATGATTACTAATGCAACGACTTTTGGACAACAACACTTAGTCGACTGATTAGGGACATTGAGAGGACAGTATTACGTAAAATGTGTGTGTGTGTGTGTGTGTGTGTGTGTGCGTGTGCGTGTGCGTGTGTGTGTGTGTGTGTGTGTGTGTGTGTGTGTGTGTGTACTTGACACATCACTGGGCCACTTTTTCTCTTTGTTTACATTGCATCTTTGTTTACATTGCATTTCTGGAACTTAGCCACTTTATAATTTACAATTTACACTTTATACTTTACACTTTTTATAATTTATATTGTTTATATTGTTTATACCAGGGGTCAGAAAACTTTTCAACATGCAGTGCCAGTTTGACATTTTCTCGTTAATCAGTGTGCCTTTAGCAACAATATATTAAATATTAAGCTGAATTATGACACCGGGAACAAAAAATATTTCCAGAAGACCTGGAATTGTATTATTTCCATATAGTCCACAATCATGCATCAACATTATAAAGATTTTAAAGTTTTTTGTTGTTATATTTGCAACATGGGCTTACAAATTCTAATTACATCTCAAAACACTGCTTTCAGAAACTCATTCAAAAACACATTTGCACTGTAAGAAATGTAAAAAACAGAGACATTATTTGAGAATGATGGAAACATCCACATCAATATCTTTAAGACATGTACAGCTTTGCAAAAACTATGTGAAGGCCATGCGTACAGGCCACTTGCACTTTAAATATTTTCTTCTCTAATACTTACAACATAGGTTTAAAAACTATTAATTGATCCCATTTCAGAACACTGCTTTCAGTAACTCTGAAGTAATGATTATGCTGCCGCATTGTAGCGGTGGAAAAAAAGGTGGAAAATAACTTTTTTTTATTATTATTATTTTTGCCAGTGTGCCAATGATTATGCGACCACTTGCCAGTGGTGGCACGCGTGCCTAGGGTTACCGACCCCTGGTTTATACCGTCTATTTTGTTTGCCCTATTTGTTCTGTTTGTCTTGTTTTCTCCTTAATTTTAGCATTTCCTTTAGCATTTTTCCCTTAGTGTCTACTTTTGTTCGTATCAGTACTTTGTATTCTTATTGTATTGTATTTTATTTTCTTGTTTTTTTTCTACTGCTGCTGGGCTATTGCAACAAACAAATTTCTCCTACGGGGGATTAATAAAGTTGTATTGTATGCATAAATATGTGTCTAAACTTTCCTGACATCTTTGAGGTTCTCTGAAGTAGGACTCTGGGTCGTGTGTGGCAGGACGCAGCGTGTCCGAGGAGTTGCAATAACCCAACATCCACATCCAGCCTACTTCTAGGAAGATCTGGATGCATTCAAAGAGTTACTGGGAGCACTGCCAAGTAAAATTTTGCGGAAAAACAAACAAGCCACTCACCATTATAAGACAAGGGGCAAGAGCTTTAGTTTTATAATATTGTTACTACTTAATTATTGATTTGCGTATGTAGGCCACTGCAAGAAAAGTTACATGAAATATGTTTTTTTTTGTATGCAATTATTTTGTCCTGATGTAGAAAGATGGACCCATGGAGATCCTGGGTGAACAACAAGCCAGCTACTGTGTCCCACTAACACACACACACACACACACACCACCCCTGGTGACCTTAAGGGTAGTGTGTGTGTGTGTGTGTGTGTGTGTGTGTGTGTGTGTGTGTGTTTGGGGATGTCAGATGAACCTGGTGAACTTTAAACACAGTGAACCCTGCTTCTCAGTACAACCCTGGGAATGTACACACACACACACACACACAGCCCATGGCCCATGGGACACACACATTGCTCTTTGCCCTATAACTTACTGTTCCTACTCTGATGGGGTGTGCGTCTGCATGTGCGTTTTTGTGTGTCTGTGTGAAAAACAAAATCAGTGTGTCATTGTATTGTGTCTGGCGTCATCTCCTAAGCCAAGGGCAGACGGGTAAGCCACAGGATGTGCACGAGAGTACAATCGTACAAACAGACAGACTGACAGAGAATGACTGATGGACTGACACTGTGCTGTATTCCTCTGTAACAGTCAACCTGGCTGACATCTCAAGTTCAACATCCAACCCCACTGACGCCCCGAACATCTCCAGACGTATTGGATTATTCCACTGTATAGGTATTATCCCTTAAGCCTTTCGAGGGCTCTACAGAGTACACCTACAGCGTCAACAAACCCGTTTCATTGAGGGTTCATCGCTCGGTCATACACAGGTGTCGCTCAAAATGCAAAGTCTGCTCTCTCTTGGTACGAGGGTACATGCAGCAGACTCCTGTGTGGGTCCAACGATGACATCTCTGCGACGAGGTTGGTGGTGAAATGTGAATGCATCTTCCCGACCACCATGATTACATCATGAGGTGAGCTAGCCGTGTTCCAAATGCGTGAGGACACTCAAAAGAAGTCCTCCGGAAATCGAACGGATGCGTTTGTCGATGGCCCTGACGTTACCATACATGAACAGAGTCGTATTGTTGTTTTTAAATGTGTTTAAACACACACACACAGACACACACAAAGGCAGTGTTCAGTTGATTAGCTCATGTGTTACAAAACGATCTGAAAATCATTTCCACAAATAGCGTATTTTTGTCCTACAGACATGACACATGGCACACACACACATTTCATTGTGTAGCCCTCAGCTATTACAAAACCAATGAAACTGCATGTGTGTATGTGTGTGTACGTGTGCATGTGAGTGCGTGCTCGTGCGTGCACACTCACACGTGTGAGTGATACCCTTTGCGAGGGCACATGTACCCACAGTTCCACTTCATGACCCTTCACCCAGTGTGAGGGGCAGTTTGGGGCTCAGCCATTGGTCGAGGAGATGGTTGAAGTGTTGAGGATGGTTGAAGTGTTAGAGTTGTGATGTCCACTGACAGGTCGGAGTCCGAGATATTTAGCATTCATAAATACAGTATTTCCCTTTTTCAGTGTCTGGACATAATAATAATCAAATTGAACAGAGCAAGGCCTGTGGACTTACTTGAATATTATTTTGAGGAATAAAATGGTGTCCCCATGGG
The DNA here is from genome assembly GCF_964030765.1 of Micromesistius poutassou. Lineage (NCBI taxonomy): Eukaryota > Metazoa > Chordata > Actinopteri > Gadiformes > Gadidae > Micromesistius > Micromesistius poutassou. The sequence goes on along the minus strand of NC_140291.1, from coordinate 5,294,016 downwards.
CCCTTTTTGTGATCGCTGTCTGTCAGTAGGCACGGTAACAGTAACCAGGGCCTTGGTGGGGATCCCCAGCTGGGCCAGGACCTACCGGACACCCTGGAGGAACCAGATCCCTCTGCTGCTTTGGCACAACCTCAACGAGGGACCTGATTGGTTGAAATAGATGTCAAACAATGTCATAATTCACTTCAGCCAATCAGAAGTCGGAGCCGGTGTGATTGCCCTCTAAAGTTGGGAGGGGTTTTGCAACAAAGGTGTTGAAGCCCACCCATAGTGCA
>NC_140291.1:5276241-5288741 GCF_964030765.1 Micromesistius poutassou | reverse complement strand
CCTTGAAAATACATGGTCCACAAATGACTTGATGTGTATTTAGATCCGTAGAAAACCATCTTATTAAAATTGCTAATGTGTCTCTTTCTGTCTCTCCGTCTCCCTCTTCCTCGCTCTCAGATTTTGGGATTTTCTCTCCCAAAACTGTCTCTCCGTCTCCCTCTTCCTCACTCTCAGATTTTGGGATTTTCTCTCCCAGAACTTATTTTCCTTCATGAGTGCAGAAACGCAGGAAGATGGCCGCCCTTTCTGCCTGACCATAGATGTTCCTTTGTACTGGTCACAGAGATATGGTAATTGTGAGAGTGATGGGGACGGTGGTAAATATTGAGTCTGTATTCTCCTGTTGACATGGGAAATGGGAAACAGTTTCTGTGCAGAGTCTCTACAGGCTGGATTTAAAAAGTACAAGATTAACCAATGAGTCAGTAAACCAGACGCACACACACACACACACACACACACACACACACACACACACACACACACACACACACACACACACACACACACACACACACACACACACACACACACAGGGGTCAGGGGTGACGGAACATCTGTGTAGGAGGCTGTGGCTACAGGCCAGGACCATGTGGAACGGTGTGTATGTGCTTGTGTATCTACAATGAGAGAATATGTTTTTTTTGTGTATTTGCATGTGTGCAAGCATGTGTTTGGGTATTTGTATGCCTGTGCAAATGCTGTATTTGTGTGTATTTGAGTGTGTGTACATGTGATGTGCCAAACTATGTGGGTGTGCTTAAACTGAGCGGGAGAGAGGGAGAGAGAGAGAGCTAAATAGGGAGAGACGGACAGAGAGAGGCAGCGAGAGAGACGGCCAGAGGGCCAGGGATTGATTAATATTTATTTGTGACTAGTCAAAACTATTTTAGTTCTGGAAAAAAAAGTATGCACCACTAATGAATATGAACACTGTAAATATTTGTGGATATAAATTAATAAGTGCCCTCTTGGCCAGATCTTTGTTGACTAAAACTGATTAAATAAATGTTCATAACATCAGATCAACACTGCAGCAATATAACAAGCAGCAGACTAAATATAAGGGAGAGAGGGATATCAGTATGCCTTGCTTGGTGTTGAAAGAGTAAGCAGCCAGCTAGCCTTGAACCATAATGCAACATTCATATTAAAATCCTTTATGTCCAATTCTGATCCTTTTTGCTCAGCTATGATTTTACTACTTACACTGTGTCTGGATCAGATTTGTTTCAGCTCAAGGAGCAAATTATAAAAGTTTACCAAAATCAGATTCAAAGACATCACATTGAATTCACTGTGTGCTTTTCAAATCCATCAAATCTGAGTTCCGTGAACAAAAAGTACAAATCGAATTTGGACCACGTCAGACTGCAATATGAACGGCTCCATATTGGGGAGCAAATTATTCCTGGGTTCATGTACTAAGTGATTCCAAGGATGGAGTCCCCAGTACTCTGAGGTATGTTGTGGACATGGAACGAATAAACAGGAAATACACTTGAAAAGGAAACAAATTGTTGTCATTTTTCCTCTCCTCTCCTCTCAATAAACAACAACTCCTCTCCGTCTCCGGACAGGTTTAGCACATGGCGACACACAGACTGCACACTACCTATTGCATGTGCATGTTTACAAAGGCTTAGAAACATGACACACACACACACACACACACACACACACACACACACACACAAATAGTACAAACACACTGAAAGGATGCCATTGGAGGTGGTTATCGCTTTGGTCAATTAAAACCCTTGCTCGAGAGACACCCTGGCATTGAGAAAGGGCATTGAGGGCATTGAGAACAGTTTAAAGCGCTAGCCGTCTGCGCTACCTGCCCCCCTATTGGCCCCCTCCAACCCCAGGGGACTCTCAGACAATCATGCTTCACTTGCACGAACATATACTATCTAAAGAGTTGTAATATGGAAATAAACAACAGTTGAATGTGATCATTTAAGATTTCAATTCAAAATTTTGCCTGAATCGTGCTTCCCATTGAATGACACGTTAAAGAGTTTATACTAGATTCTTCTTGTGCTTAGCATGGGTTAAAAGTAGAAATCATGGAGAGATGGAATCGACATAACTGAAATTCTGGCTTTTTCCCACATTCTCCAAAACAGGAGAAAATAACCATTTATTCTTTAACATATCTCTTGATAACCAAAATATAAACCATAAGATATATATATATATATATATATATTATCTATCTATCATCTCACCCTGCTGTCATTATCTTGTACGAGTTCCACCTGACTCACCTGGGAGTACCTCCACTTTTGACACTTGGTACTGGTTGGCTGAGGCAGACCAGGAACTAGCTTGTGGAGCTCCTCCAAGATGATTGGCTGTACCTCCTCCTTGTCCAGTTCTAAGTGCTGCAGGCCGAACGGAACACTGGTGTGGACCACCAGAGAGGACCCGCAGTCTGGAGACTCTACACACACACACACACACACACACACACACACACACACACACACAAACGGTATACAATACAAACATCAGAGGAGCATGCGTTTGTATTGTACACCCACATACTACTAACATGGAGGTATTTGGGCTCATACAAAACATCAAAGTACAGTCACGTACGCAGGGCATTTTCCTGGTGGTGGAGGACACCAACAAAAACCTGGTTACTGTAGAGGTGGGGGGGGTGGTGGAGGGACAGCTGTTTGACACTAAAGGAGAGAGAGGGGGAGAGAGAGAGAGAGAGAGAGAGAGAGAGAGAGAGAGAGAGAGAGAGAGAGAGAGAGAGAGAGAGAGAGAGAGAGAGAGAGAGAGAGAGAGAGAGAGAGAGAGAGAGAGAGAGAGAGAGATCCATCTATCCATCCTGGGAGGTCAGGGCTGTACTCACCCCGGCCGCGTTTACGGTCGTCCACGGCGACGTAGCGGATGCAGGGGTTTCCGGGGACATACCGGACGGCCCAGGGGACGGCGACGGGGGCGGCCGGCGGGAAGAACAGCGCCAGGGCGTAGCGCGACGAGTAGCTGACCGCCTCCAGCTGCTCCCTCCGGTCCGCACCGAGCACTGGAGAGGCACCGGAGGAAGGGCGAGTGAGGAGGGTTAAACTGTTCATTGGCTAAGCTGTTCCTCAATACGTCGATCGTTCATTCAACCATCCACAGATTTATTCTCAATCTATTCAACCAACGCCTCCGTCCTTTCATCCATCCAACAACCATTCATTCATCGGTCAATCCATGAATCCATCATCAAAACCATCAATCTATCAATCGTTTAATCAATGAATCCATTCATCCATCCATTGCCTCCGCCTATCTATTCATCCTCCACCCATCCACCCAGTACCCCAGCTCCTCCCTGGCCCTAGCCTCAACATGAATATGATGTTATGAATACTGTGAGCCACTGCTGGACACGGACACACATGAAGGTCGGCCATCGTTCTCTCGCTGTTGTCAAGGCAAACAGACCATGAGAAATATATTCAACACCAAAGACCCTCCCACAGACCCTCCTGTGTTTATGCGTGTGTGTGTGTGTGCATGTGTGTGTGTTTGTGTGTGTGCGTGCGTGTACGCCGGTTCGTGCTAGCAACCACAAGCTGTGCGCTCCAGCGATGACGTCAGACTGTTATTTCGGGCCCAGAGTCCCACTTTGCTGTTGAAAAGGTTTCAGCCCACACACGTCGGTGACAAACTAAAATACGGTGGTGATCGTTGACGTTCAACGCTTGGGATTAAGTCAATTAGTCGATTAAGCCCCGTGTATTGGTATTGGTATCGCAGCAGCCATCAGCCATACATCCCGACCTACTGCCAAGCGGTACCCTACATGTCGTAGCGTTCAAACTGGGATTCTCTGCTCAGTGTGCGTTCCTCCCTAAGCAGTGGTGAGCCACCTGATGAGTTGAGGTCAATCCACGTTGAAGAACATCCAGATTGAATAAATGGGGCATTGAGATGTACACTGTGTCACTTTGACAGTGTTCTCGAAATCCAAGGAGACGCCCGACTGTCGCTGTGACACAGAAAATATAATTAACCTTCATTTGAAAAAAAAAAAACGTCTTTGTGTAGAAAGCAGCGATCCACATATAGGAGGACATCTCATGTCAAAGTAAATGTAGAAAATCAAATTATATATATATATATATATATATATATATATAAATAATAATTAGGCCATATTATCTGGCGTTACATTATAATGCTTCCTGGTTAGCTTCGACCATATGGAAGCACTAGCTGTGCAGTTTGGCTGTGGACTGCATCTATAGGGAGCTTCACTGCAGGATCTCACACTTATAGCAAAGCAGGTAAGCCATGGAAACCAAAGGCACATGCACACTCACACACACATGCGCACGCACACACCACACACACCATTGCCCCTTGGGATGAAACTGTGCCCCATCCTGTCTGAGGAATCATTTACACAGAGAATGTTATTATTAGACTGTGTGTGTGTGTGTGTGTGTGTGTGTGTGTGTGTGTGTGTGTGTGTGTGTGTGTGTGTGTGTGTGTGTGTGTGTGTGTGTGTGTGTGTGTGTGCGTGTGTTTCTCTGCCGGGAGGAAATGGGCGCTGTCCCTGTGAGCCAATCAGATTAGCCCAGGGTGACATCATCTTAAACACACACCGAAGGGGCTGACACAAGCTCCGTTTCATGCAGCGCCACGTGCACGCGCACACAGAGACGCGCGTGCACAGACACACACACGCACACACACGGTTATTCTCAGAAATGGGTTTTGAATTAGGTCATCCAAAAGCTCTCGCTAAAGAAAAAAAGGGAAGAAGAATCCACAAAAATGGCTTCCAAGAACTTTTTTGTTCATCGTAAATCCATGTCAGATGTGAACAGTAAGTTTACGCTAACCAGGGCAGGGACGCACAATGCTAATCAAGGTTAACGATTAACCTATCAGGGCGAGGTTGGGGGTGGAGGTTCAGACGTGAAATAAGTGATGTAGCTATCTTGCGATCTTATCTTGTCTGTGGCCGGCGCAGCAGAAGCTTTCAGGGAAAATGTTGCAACACGGATGGAATTATTTCCCCTGCGTGTTTGCAACGCTGCCAGGAAAAGAGGCAGCATAGAGGAGCCCCTTTACTAAGTCGATATCCAAACACATCCTGAAACTAAGCTTTTTCTCAGTGTGCCTGTATTTGTTTATATTCGGGTGATTAATCATTTTTGGAACACTTTTGGCAGTTGCGAACGTATGAATACTTGTGGTGTATTCTTTCGTTTCGTGTAAGCTGCTTACATTTCTGATAAAAAGAAGCCAGTCTGAATTAATTTATTGGCCAGACAGACAGATAAGTCATACAGAGACTTAATGCGTTTAGGAAATCCAGAGAGGCAAAGAAAGGATTGTATTTCTTCACTGCAGCCAGACGCGGATAACGGCCACTATTGCCCCCAACAGGTTCAATATGGTTACTGCGCCTTCAGACAAAGGCGTACTTTGCAGTGACATAATCCACTTGTAGGACACACACACACACACACACACACACACACACACACACACACACACACACACACACACACACACACACACACACACACACACACACACACACACACACACACACACACACACACACACACACACACACACGATAAAAGATTTAAAAAATATGCTGTGTGTGCATGTGCATTTGTCTGTGCATCAAAGTCTGCCGTTTGCCTCTCATACTTGGTATAGGGTTAAAGGCAGTGTCATGTTCCGTAGCCATGGTAACAGTGAGGGCTAGAATGTAGTCCTAAACTATAATGATCAGGGATGAGAACACATGTTGGTGTCAGTATGCCTTTAAGAGCTCCTGCAGACATAAAAACAACATGGTTTCTTTACGTTCACCTCCATTCAGAAGACAACTATACAGACTCATATATAGGATGCATCACTATTTTAGATATGGTGACATGCTCTGTGATATGCACTTGTATGCATCTTTGGCATCACAAATAAATAATAAATAATGTGTATATATTTATATATACACACCAGAATTTTCAGAAACGGTATTAGTCCACAATATCATGTATTATCATGTATTATCATGTATATCATGTAATATCATGTATTTCTCAGAGCAGATTCTGCTCAGCTCTCCTCTGATCAACGCAGTGATGATGTATATAAATAAATAATCCACAGTGCAAAAAATGATGGCTCCGGGGACAAAGGCTCTCCTGAGTCCGTCGGTTGAGCAGCTCTGTGCCAGTCACCTGTCAGCGAACGTCCTCCTCTGCTGCCTGATGATGTGGGTGGGTGACGGTTGTAATCCATGATAGACAGCATGACAGACAGCAGTTTGCACCGGGTTTTCCTCCCTGCCACCGTCACCAGAGAGTCCAGCTCCGTGGCGACCACAGGGCCGGCCGACCTCACCAGTTTGACCAGCGGCATCGTGTCGCTCTTCTTAACGCTGCCTCCCTCCCCATCACACCACAGCATAGGAAAGAACACTGGTGACCACGGACCGGCCAAACAGTTTCCTGTTTCCCGCAGATGTTAAAGGACTCCGACCTTCTCAGAAAATAGAGCCCGCTCAGCCCTTTCCTGTGTGGAGAATGTTCTCTGATCAGTCCAGTTTGTCATCCAGCTGCAGCCTAAGGTACTCTGGGCCTGAACCTCTCTCCTCATCAACCCCCTCATTTGGGAACGGCTGCCGGAGTGGCCTGGACCTAAGACAGTCCACCACCATCTCCTTGGTCTTGGATGACTTTGACTGCAGTTGGTTGGACCGGCACCATACAACACAGTCATCGACCCGGCCCCCGGAATCCACCTCCTATCCACCTCCTATCCACCCCTTATCCACCCCAGAATGCCAGTTTCATCTGAGAACTGCATGTGATACGTCTCTGAGTTGTCCTTAAAGTCCATTGTGTGCTGAAGAGGAAGAGGGTGAAAGCCCAGTTGTGCTCCTGTGTAGCTAACCACAGTCTGTCCAGAGTCCAGTGCCGACAGCAGTCTCCCGCCGAGGTGGCAGCGGCGGGAGACAATCCCGGGCAACAATCCCTTTCTCCTCCATGTCGCGGTTCAATGTGGACTTCACAGTCAAAGCCAACGTTCCTTTCCTCCCAATTCCTTCTCAACCATGCCCGAGATAACCCCCACTACGAGTCCTGTTGTGGAAGTACCAGAGACGTCAGAGAACCCGACGCAGGCTAGTCTTTTCACCAAATGGGAGCTTTTTACATAAGCTTGCGTTATTGTGTTGTGTGTTATGCGCCATAACACCAACAGCATTATCCAAATAACAAAGAGGTGTACAACACTTGCATTACAGTGTGTGTGTATTCACACACACACACACACACACACACACACACACACACACACACACACACACACACACACACACACACACACACACACACACACACACACACACACACACACACACACACAGTGTGGCCAAATTCTCTGGGCGGGCAAAGCAGAGAAAGGGGAGGTAACCTGGCCCTTTATGACCACATTTGGGGCCAAATTCCAAATCAGCGTGTCTGAGCTTTCATTTCAAAGGCGGAGCAGTATACCTAGTGCTCGTTCGTTGTTTTTTTTCACCCAACGCCATTTCTAGCCATTGGGGGACCACAGGCAGGCTAGGGGAAGTCATATTAATGTTAGAAAGTCTCATAAAGTGACATTTTCATGCATGGGACCTTTAAGGACAAAGACGTGAACCTGTATTTGGTGTGTATCCCGCCTAAGCACAGGGATGAAGCTAGATGACTTCCACGGTCTGAGGACCCTCCCCAGCAGCAGGCTTAGGATAACGATGTGCTGAAGGGGTCCCCAAGCTCAGTGGCACAGGCTTTTAATAGTCTTGGGCACACCTTGTCAGGGCCGGCTGCTTTCTCAGAGCAGATTCTGCTCAGCTCTCCTCTGATCAACGCAGTGATGATGTGTGGGCGGGCGGGTGGATGGTGGAGGGTGGGGGAGGGGGGGGGGATCTTGATCTGATGTGCTGATATGCGAAAGGAGGAGAGTGCCTGAGTGGCTAAAGGCGGAGGGGAAGGGGTGACGGCTGGACAGACAGTAGGTGTTAAAGCTGGACCAGGGCAGTCAAGCTGGATATAGAAGAGGTTTAACTCGTTCCCTCACTCCATATTACCATCTGTTGAACAGCCATTCTACTGCTTGCGTCTTTTCTTGGAATGCCTTCTTCTTCTTGTTAAGGAGGTCCTTGACATTGTTGGCTATCCAGGGCTTGTTGTGAGCAAAGCATCACTCATTTTTTCACAGGAACAACAATGTCCATGCAAAAGTTCAGGTAGTCCGTCATGCAGTGTGTGATACTGTCAATGTCCTCTCCATTTGGTTCCCACAGCACACCACAGTCAGAGGGCTCCAAGCAGTGCCGGGTCGCCTCAGCAAGAGGGGGGTCGCCTGTTGTCGTGGGCTTCCTTTGAACCCAAGGCATGTCCTTATATTAGCTGAAACAGCATTGAAGGAAATCATGCTACATACCCATAGATTGGGACAGTCCCACTCCTAGTGTAGACACAGATTGGTATACTCAACCCCAAACACAGTCCCACCACGAACAGGGGAAAAAACGTGTTTTCATGCCCTTGTGGAAGAGGTCTTACTTTCTTCAATGCAGCTAGGCCAGCAAGGTGATTTTTACATTTATATTTACCAGACACTTTTGTCCAAACTGACTTACATACAAACATTCACACGCTGACGGCAGCCATGTAAGGCGACAGTCAGCTGGTCGGGAGCAGTTAGGGTTAGGTGTCTTGCTCAGAGACACCTCGACCCTCGAACTAGCAACCTTCCATTTACAAGTAAACCCCTCTCTACCTCCTGAACTACTGCCACCCAGGTGATGGCTACAGAAGCTGCTCACTTGGATGGAAAATGTATGTCAGAGTACTTTAGTCGTAGGCTTATTGGGATAGTGGTTCGGATGGCGGAGTGTGTGTGTGTGTGTGTGTGTGTGTGTGTGTGTGTGTGTGTGTGTGTGTGTGTGTGTGTGTGTGTGTGTGTGTGTGTGTGTGTGTGTTCTTGTGACTTACAATCTGACAGGTCACCCTGCAGCTGGAGTATCTGAGGCACAGGCATCGTCAAGACAACGGCGTCAAACTTCTCGAGCTCGCCACCCTTCCTATGAACCTCCCATGATGCACCTCTTCGGAAGAGACTGGTCACATGATGGTCGAAGTGCAATTGGGCTCCTGCGCGGTCGGAGGAATGGAGAGCGAGAGGGAAAAGAAAGAGATGGAAATATATAGGTAGTGACAGAGAAGAAGATAGAGAAAGGATGAGATAATAGGAAGAGAGAAATAAAAAGACCCAGCAAGAAAGGATATAGATAGATAGATATATAGATAGATAGATAGATAGATAGATAGATGACTTGATAGAGAAGAGAGAGAGAGTGTGAGAAGTATGAACAAATAAAAGGGACATTTTGAGGAGAAGATGGAGAATGAAGATGAAGATGTATTGAGAAAAAGAAGGCCAGATAAAAGGACATGTGAATAAGGGAAAATAGCTGAAATATGGGCAGACTGAAAATACAATCATTGTGTATGTCCGTCAGTCTTATGGTCTGTCAGCCGGTCTGATTGATTGATTGATCACCTGACTCTTTGAGGAAGTGCTTGGCGATGGAGGACATGCCCGCTGGAGTGACATAGTTCTTGGTGCCTTCACGTCCCGAAGGCCTTCAACGGTAGCTTCCAGGGGTTTCAGTATTCATGAGCTAGCAGCTCTGAATAGATGCTAAGCAAGGAAAATGCCATTGTTTAAGCCCAGACACTTGCCTAAACCAACACATGACGACTCTATAAGAAAACTGGACTCACCATTCACAAAGAAATGTACATAACCCACATACGCCATTACAAGGACTCAATCATCCAAGCCAAAACAAATCACTACTCCGCTCAGATAATCTCCAATGAAGGAAACACCAGATCACTGTTCACACTGCTCAACAGAACTCAGCCACCTGACTCCTTACCTCCCACCTGTATTCAACTGACACCTGTAACTCCCTAATGCAGTTTTTCAATGACAAAATCTCCATCATTCACCAACACTTAGATTCAGACTCACTTCCCCCTCTCCCACCTGCACTTCCTCTCCTCCCACCAGCACCTCTGCCACACTGTCAGCACTTCTCTAGTTTCCAACCTCCCACTGACCTTCAAATCTATGACCTCATCCGTAAATCCAAACCCTCTACCTGTCAGCTTGACCCCCTTCCCACCACCCTTGTCAAATCTTGTCTCCCCTCTGTGCTTCCCCTCATATCTGCCATCATTCACTCTTCACTCACCACTGGAACTGTTCCCTCACCCCTCAAAACTGCAGCTATCACCCCTATTCTGAAAAAACCTGGCTTAGACCCCAACAACTACAATAATCTCCGCCCCATCTCCAACCTACCTTTCATATCCAAAATCCTTGAAAAAATAGTCGCCACCCAATTACACACCCACTTAACTCAAAACTCCCTCTTTGACCCTTTTCAATCTGGTTTCCGCCCCCGCCACAGCACCGAAACTGCACTCATAAAAATCACCAACGATCTTCTCACTGCAGCTGATTCCGGTTCACTTTCCATCCTCATCCTCCTCGACCTAAGTGCAGCTTTTGACACCATTTCCCACCCCATCCTCCTTCATAGACTCTCCTCCATCGGCATCACCCACACCCCCCTTCACTGGTTCCACTCCTATTTCTCAGGCCGCACTCAGTTCATCCAGCTCAAATCCTTTAAGTCTGACCCCTCCCCAGTCACTACAGGTGTGCCCCAGGGCTCTGTCCTGGGGCCCCTTCTCTTCATCACTTATCTCCTCCCCCTTGGCACCATCTTCCGTAAATACAACATCCATTACCACTGCTACGCGGATGACACCCAGCTCTACCTTTCCAGTAAACCAAACTCCGCACTCCCACCCTCTTCCCTCATCACCTGCTTAACCGAAATCAAATCCTGGTTCACTTCCAACTTCCTCAAATTAAACAGTGATAAAACAGAAATCCTTCTAGTTGGCACCAAATCTACACTATCCAAAATTGACCGTTTCCCCCTTCTTATCGACAGTTCCTCAGTTTCCCCCTCCCCTCAGGTTAAGAGTCTGGGTGTCATCCTTGACAGCACTCTATCATTCAAATCTCACATCAATAACACCACTCGGGCTGCCTACTTTCATCTACGTAATATCAATCGACTCCGTCCCTCCCTCACTCCCAACACCGCCTCCATCCTTGTCCACAGCCTCGTCACCTCCCGTCTTGATTATTGCAACTCTCTCCTCTTCGGTCTCCCTCACAAGTCTCTCCATAAGCTTCAACTGGTTCAAAACTCCGCTGCACGTATCATCACCAAAACCCCTTCTTCCCACCATATCACTCCCATCCTACGGCAACTTCACTGGCTCCCGGTCACATTACGAATCCAATTCAAAATCCTTCTGTATACTTTCAAAGCTATCCACAACCTCGCCCCTCCATACTTGTCTGATCTTCTCCACATTGCCACTCCAGCACGCTCCCTCAGATCTTCCTCCTCTCTCCACCTCACTGTCCCCCCTGCTCTCCTCAGCACCATGGGGAGCAGAGCTTTCAGTCGCTCTGCTCCCCGACTCTGGAATTCTTTACCATCTCACATCCGTAACATTGACTCTCTCCCTCTTTTCAAAACAAAAATCAAAACCCACCTGTTTCAAATTGCCTATCCACCCCACCACCCCTCACCCTAACACTTCCCTTTTATTCTGCACATTTTTATTTATTTGTTCTTTTCATTATTCATTTTTACTGATGTGTTTATTGTTGTTTACTCTGTGCTTTTAATGTTGTTTATTCCGTGCTGTGTGTTTTGTTTTGGTATTGTTTATTGATGATTTATTCTGTGTTTTGATGATTTTAACTGCTGTAAAGTGTCCTTGAGTGGCGTGAAAGGCGCTTCTAAATAAAATTTATTATTATTATTATTATTATTGTTTGCGTCATTGTTTGCGTCATTGTTTGTTTCACACAGCGTCATTGTTTGCGCTGTGCAGTTCCGATTCCGTTTTTGTTTTTCATTGCATAGCCTCATTTTGTGATATGCATAGTGGCACTTGATATTGATTAGGTTGATAACCTGCTTCAAACAAAGAGGATATGTAATTAATGTGTGATTAAATCTCCGTTACTGTGTTTCGTTGGGGGGGGGGGGATATTGATATTCGATATCCATTCGAACTTCATTTTTCTCAAAAGTGACAGCCCTAATTTATATAGATACTAGGGATGCACCGAAATTAAAATTCTTGGCCGAAACCGAAAACCGAAAATGAGGAAACCAAGGCCGAAAACCGAAAACCGAAACACCGAAATAAATTATTATGCCAATTATTAGTACCATTAGTACCATTAGTACCATTAGTACCATTAGTACCATTGCATTTATAGCTATGACTGTGTACTAACATCACTAAAATCAAGGCATTGCAATTCAAAGAATAAGTCAATTACAATTATTAAAAGTATAA